>NC_060198.1:912134-924634 GCF_021184085.1 Oncorhynchus gorbuscha
ATGGCCAGGGTGTAACATAAACAAATGGCCAGTAGGGTGTAACATAAACAAAGATATAAATAACAACAGTATGGCCAGGGCGTAACATAAACAAAGATATAAATAACAACAGTATGGCCAGGGCGTAAACATAAACAAAGATATAAATAACAACAGTATGGCCAGGGGTGTAAACAAAGATATAAATAACATAAACAAAGATATAAATAAACAAGATAAATAACAGTATGGCCAGGGTGTAACATAAACAAAGATATAAATAGTACATAAACAAACCTGACAAAGATATAAATAACAACAGTATGGCCAGGGGCGTAACATAAACAAACCTGACAAAGATATAAATAACAACAGTATGGCCAGGGCGTAACATAAACAAAGATATAAATAACATAAACATAAAAAGATATAATAACAACAGTATGGCCAGGGGCGTAACATAAACAAAACAAAGATATAAATAACAACAGTATGCCCTAAAAATACATAAACAAAGATATAAATAACAACAGTATGGCCAGGGGCGTAACATAAACAAAGATATAAATAACAACAGTATGGACAGGGCGTAACATAAACAAAGATATAAATAACAACAGTATGGCCAGGGTGTAACATAAACAAAGATATAAATAACAACAGTATGGCCAGGGTGTAACATAAACAAGATATAAATAACAACTGACATATGGCCAAGGGTGTAACATAAACAAAGATATAAATAACAACAGTATGGCCAGGGCGTAACATAAACAAAGATATAAATAACAACAGTATGGCCAGGGTGTAACATAAACAAAGATATAAATAACAACAGTATGGCCAGGGTGTAACATAAACAAAGATATAAATAACAACAGTATGGCCAGGGTGTAACATAAACAAAGATATAAATAACAACAGTATGGCCAGGGCGTAACATAAACAAAGACAATATATAAATAACAACAGTATGGCCAGGGTGTAACATAAACAAACCTGACAAAGGATATAAATAACAACAGTATGGCCAGGGTGTAACATAAACAAAGATATAAATAACAACAGTATGGCCAGGGTGTAACATAAACAAACTGACAAAGATATAAATAACAACAGTATGGCCAGGGTGTAACATAAACAAAACAAAGATATAAATAACAACAGTATGGCCAGGGTGTAACATAAACAAAGATATAAATAACAACAGTATGGCCAGGGTGTAACATAAACAAAGATATAAATAACAACAGTATGGCCAGGGTGTAACATAAACAAACCTGACAAAGATATAAATAACAACAGTATGGCCAGGGCGATATAAATAAACAAACCTGACAAAGATATAAATAACAACAGTATGGCCAGGGTGTAACATAAACAAAGATATAAATAACAACAGTATGGCCAGGGTGTAACATAAACAAAGATATAAATAACAACAGTATGGCCAGGGCGTAACATAAACAAACCTGACAAGGATATAAATAACAACAGTATGGCCAGGGCGTAACATAAACAAACCTGACAAGGATATAAATAACAACAGTATGGCCAGGGTGTAACATAAACAAACCTGACAAAGATATAAATAACAACAGTATGGCCAGGGTGTAACATAAACAAAGATATAAATAACAACAGTATGGCCAGGGTGTAACATAAACAAAGATATAAATAACAACAGTATGGCCAGGGTGTAACATAAACAAACCTGACAAAGATATAAATAACAACAGTATGGCCAGGGTGTAACATAAACAAAGATATAAATAACAACAGTATGGCCAGGGTGTAACATAAACAAAGATATAAATAACAACAGTATGGCCAGGGTGTAACATAAACAAAGATATAAATAACAACAGTATGGCCAGGGTGTAACATAAACAAAGATATAAATAACAACAGTATGGCCAGGGTGTAACATAAACAAAGATATAAATAACAACAGTATGGCCAGGGTGTAACATAAACAAAGATATAAATAACAACAGTATGGCCAGGGCGTAACATAAACAAACCTGACAAAGATATAAATAACAACAGTATGGCCAGGGCGTAACATAAACAAACCTGACAAAGATATAAATAACAACAGTATGGCCAAGGTGTAACATAAACAAAGATATAAATAACAACAGTATGGCCAGGGCGTAACATAAACAAACCTGACAAAGATATAAATAACAACAGTATGGCCAGGGTGTAACATAAACAAAGATATAAATAACAACAGTATGGCCAGGGTGTAACATAAACAAAGATATAAATAACAACAGTATGGCCAGGGCGTAACATAAACAAAGATATAAATAACAACAGTATGGACAGGGTGTAACATAAACAAAGATATAAATAACAACAGTATGGCCAGGGCGTAACATAAACAAAGATATAAATAACAACAGTATGGCCAGGGTGTAACATAAACAAAGATATAAATAACAACAGTATGGCCAGGGCGTAATATAAACAAAGATATAAATAACAACAGTATGGCCAGGGTGTAACATAAACAAAGATATAAATAACAACAGTATGGCCAGGGTGTAACATAAACAAAGATATAAATAACAACAGTATGGCCAGGGCGTAACATAAACAAACCTGACAAGGATATAAATAACAACAGTATGGCCAGGGTGTAACATAAACAAACCTGACAAAGATATAAATAACAACAGTATGGCCAGGGTGTAACATAAACAAAGATATAAATAACAACAGTATGGCCAGGGTGTAACATAAACACAGATATAAATAACAACCATATGGCCAGGGTGTAACATAAACAAAGATATAAATAACAACAGTATGGCCAGGGCGTAACATAAACAAAGATATAAATAACAACAGTATGGACAGGGTGTAACATAAACAAAGATATAAATAACAACAGTATGGCCAGGGCGTAACATAAACAAAGATATAAATAACAACAGTATGGCCAGGGTGTAACATAAACAAAGATATAAATAACAACAGTATGGCCAGGGCGTAATATAAACAAAGATATAAATAACAACAGTATGGCCAGGGTGTAACATAAACAAACCTGACAAGGATATAAATAACAACAGTATGGCCAGGGTGTAACATAAACAAAGATATAAATAACAACAGTATGGCCAGGGCGTAACATAAACAAACCTGACAAGGATATAAATAACAACAGTATGGCCAGGGTGTAACATAAACAAACCTGACAAAGATATAAATAACAACAGTATGGCCAGGGTGTAACATAAACAAAGATATAAATAACAACAGTATGGCCAGGGTGTAACATAAACAAAGATATAAATAACAACAGTATGGCCAGGGTGTAACATAAACAAAGATATAAATAACAACAGTATGGCCAGGGTGTAACATAAACAAAGATATAAATAACAACAGTATGGCCAGGGCGTAACATAAACAAACCTGACAAGGATATAAATAACAACAGTATGGCCAGGGCGTAACATAAACAAACCTGACAAGGATATAAATAACAACAGTATGGCCAGGGTGTAACATAAACAAAGATATAAATAACAACAGTATGGCCAGGGTGTAACATAAACAAAGATATAAATAACAACAGTATGGCCAGGGTGTAACATAAACAAACCTGACAAAGATATAAATAACAACAGTATGGCCAGGGTGTAACATAAACAAAGATATAAATAACAACAGTATGGCCAGGGTGTAACATAAACAAAGATATAAATAACAACAGTATGGCCAGGGTGTAACATAAACAAAGATATAAATAACAACAGTATGGCCAGGGTGTAACATAAACAAAGATATAAATAACAACAGTATGTCCAGGGTGTAACATAAACAAAGATATAAATAACAACAGTATGGCCAGGGTGTAACATAAACAAAGATATAAATAACAACAGTATGGCCAGGGCGTAACATAAACAAACCTGACAAAGATATAAATAACAACAGTATGTCCAGGGCGTAACATAAACAAACCTGACAAAGATATAAATAACAACAGTATGGCCAAGGTGTAACATAAACAAAGATATAAATAACAACAGTATGGCCAGGGCGTAACATAAACAAACCTGACAAAGATATAAATAACAACAGTATGGCCAGGGTGTAACATAAACAAAGATATAAATAACAACAGTATGGCCAGGGTGTAACATAAACAAAGATATAAATAACAACAGTATGGCCAGGGTGTAACATAAACAAAGATATAAATAACAACAGTATGGCCAGGGCGTAACATAAACAAAGATATAAATAACAACAGTATGGCCAGGGCGTAACATAAACAAACCTGACAAAGATATAAATAACAACAGTATGGCCAGGGTGTAACATAAACAAAGATATAAATAACAACAGTATGGCCAGGGCGTAACATAAACAAAGATATAAATAACAACAGTATGGCCAGGGCGTAACATAAACAAACCTGACAAAGATATAAATAACAACAGTATGGCCAGGGTGTAACATAAACAAAGATATAAATAACAACAGTATGTCCAGGGTGTAACATAAACAAAGATATAAATAACAACAGTATGTCCAGGGTGTAACATAAACAAAGATATAAATAACAACAGTATGGCCAGGGCGTAACATAAACAAAGATATAAATAACAACAGTATGGCCAGGGCGTAACATAAACAAACCTCACAAAGATATAAATAACAACAGTATGGCCAGGGTGTAACATAAACAAATATATAAATAACAACAGTATGGACAGGGTGTAACATAAACAAAGATATAAATAACAACAGTATGGCCAGGGCGTAACATAAACAAACCTGACAAAGATATAAATAACAACAGTATGGACAGGGTGTAACATAAACAAACCTGACAAGGATATAAATAACAACCATATGGCCAGGGTGTAACATAAACAAAGATATAAATAACAACAGTATGGCCAGGGTGTAACATAAACAAACCTGACAAAGATATAAATAACAACAGCAACAACACATTGTCAACAAATATGAATAATAACTCGGTTAGGTCATACTAAGACATTTCTATTGATCCATGTAAACAACACTGACAGACCTTAACAACACGACACAACGTCAACACATCTGAAACGCTCGCTATCAATTTACACCTTGAACAAATTAGTCTGACTAATAAACAGAGGCACTGCAAACGGTTTGTGACGGTGACAGATGTCTCAGAAACAGTGTGCGACAGTGAACGTAGCCCCATTTAGACAGAGTTATTTAATGAGGCTGACAGTGAACGTAGCCCCATTTAGACAGAGTTATTTAATGAGGCTGACAGTGAACGTAGCCCCATTTAGACAGAGTTATTTAATAAGGCTGACAGTGAACGTATACACACACACACCAACACACACAAGGCATTGGGTTTAGACTTACTAGCTAATAAGATATTCAGATTGATGGAAGGAATATGGAATGGATCTGTGTGTGTCTGGCTCTGACAACTGACTAGGACTTAGACAAAGAGGACAGCGATGTAAAGAGACAGACAGAAGAATGTGACAACAGAGAGTAAAACAAGGTGACACCAGACAGTCAAAGAAGGTGACAACAGACAGTAAAAGGTGACAACAGACAGTTAAAGAAGGTGACAACAGTCAGTAAAAGGTGACAACAGACAGTAAAAGAAGGTGACAACAGACAGTAAAAGGTGACAACAGACAGTTAAAGAAGGTGACAACAGTCAGTAAAAGGTGACAACAGACAGTAAAAGAAGGTGACAACAGACAGTAAAAGAAGGTGACAACAGACAGTAAAAGAAGATGACAACAGACAGTCAAATGAGGTGACAACAGACAGTAAAAGAAGGTGACAACAGACAGTAAAATAAGGTGACAACAGACAGTCAAATCTGGTGACAACAGACAGTAAAATAAGGTGACAACAGACAGTCAAATCTGGTGACAATAGACAGTAAAATAAGGTAACAACAGACAGTAAAGAAGAAGGTAACAACAGACAGTAAAAGAAGGTAACAACAGACAGTAAAGAAGGTGACAACAGACAGTAAAATGAGGTGACAACAGACAGTAAAAGAAGGTGACAACAGACAGTAAAATAAGGTGACAACAGACAGTCAAATCTGGTGACAACAGACAGTAAAATAAGGTGACAACAGACAGTCAAATCTGGTGACAATAGACAGTAAAATAAGGTAACAACAGACAGTAAAGAAGAAGGTAACAACAGACAGTAAAGAAGGTAACAACAGACAGTAAAGAAGGTGACAACAGACAGTAAAAAGAAGGTGACAACAGACAGTAAAAGAAGGTAACAACAGACAGTAAAATAAGGTGACAACAGACAGTCAAATCTGGTAACAACAGACAGTATTGAAGAGGTGACAACAGACAGTTAAGAAGAAGGTGACTACAGACAGTAAACAAGGTGACAACAGACAGTAAAAGAAGAAGGTGACAACAGACAGTAAAAAAAGAAGGTGACAACAGACAGTAAAGAAGAAGGTGACATCATACAGTAAAAGAAGAAGGTGACAACAGACAGTAAAGAAGGTGACAACAGACAGTAAAAGAAGAAGGTGACAACAGACAGTAAAAGAAGAAGGTGACAACAGACAGTAAAAGAAGAAGGTGACAACAGACAGTAAAAGAAGAAGGTGACAACAGACAGTAAAGAAGGTGACAACAGACCGTAAAAGAAGGTGACAACAGACAGCTAAAGAAGAAGGTTACAACAGACAGCTAAAGAAGAAGGTAACAACAGACAGTAAAGTAAGAAGGTGACAACAGACAGTAAAGAAGAAGGTGACAACAGACAGTAAAAGAAGAAGGTGACAACAGACAGTAAAAGAAGAAGGTGACAACATACAGTAAAGAAGAAGGTGACAACAGACAGTAATATAAGGTGACAACAGACAGTAAAAGAAGAAGGTGACAACAGACAGTGAAAGAAGAAGGTGACAACAGACAGTAATATAAGGTGACAACAGACAGTAAAGAAGAAGGTGACAACAGACAGTGAAAGAAGAAGGTGACAACAGACAGTAAAATAAGGTGACAACATACAGTAAAGAAGAAGGTGACAAGAGACAGTAAAGGAAGAAGGTGACAACAGACAGTAAAATAAGGTGACAACATACAGTAAAGAAGGTGACAACAGACAGTAAAGAAGGTGACAACAGACAGTAAAAGAAGAAGGTGACAACAGACAGTAAAATAAGGTGACAAAAGACAGTAAAAGAAGAAGGTGACAACAGACAGTAAAATAAGGTGACAACAGACAGTAAAAGGAGAAGGTGACAACAGACAGTAAAACAAGAAGATGACAACAGACAGTAAAAGGAGAAGGTGACAACAGACAGTAAAAGGAGAGAAACTACAGAACAAATAGAATGAAAGCGACAGTTTGTTCAGTACATCTGTTTCTGTGGGCTTGAGAGAGATTTGCACACACACACACACACACACACACACACACACACACACACACACACACACACACACACACACACACACACACACACACACACACACACACACACACACACACACACACACACACACACACACACACACACACACACACACACACACACACACACACACAGACACTGTCAACAGCATCACATCAGAGAACAAATCAACAACCAGCAGGTCTTTACAAACAGAGGCCAAATCTGACTAGCATCACACTGAGTATGGTTCCATGCACAATAATACAATTATGGATAGTCAGATTAATATAATAGTTTGATTTAAACATTGACATGCTTTGCAAAAAAAACGATTTCCCTAATAAACACGTTTACATGGACACTCCTGAAATCAGGCTGCCTGATGGGACTTGTTAGCGTCCATGTTATTTTTGCGAAGCCTAGTTCAGGCATTTATAGTTTGTATGGGAAAATATTTCTAGGATGCATACTTTCAGGTGTTCTGAACTCACTTCATTCGCTCTAATGAGGGAGGCTCTCGGCTGGTGCTGGCATATGCACAGAACAAATACACCGCTGGAACGCGGATTAAGGTGTTTATAATTCAAAGATTGCTCAGAAAACCAGGTGTTTTAATCACCGTATGCTTATTTCAATTTTGACTTAACGCCGATGGAGATCAGCAGAGTAAGGTATTTACATGACCACTGCCGTACTCAGTTTAATATGGAATTATTAGTGTGCATGTAAACGTAGCCAATGGGTTATATTGGTAGAGTTAGAACACCAATCATTACTACCATCACAGTCACTCTCACCTGGCTGGGTTGGCCTATACAAGGTTTATACTTCTTCCCCTACCCCCTCTCTTCTTCCCCATTCTCCCTTCTCTTCTTCCCCCTTCTCCCCTCTCTTCTTCCCCATTCTCCCTTCTCTTCTTCCCCTACCCCCTCTCTTCTTCCCCATTCTCCCTTCTCTTCTTCCCCCTTCTCCCCTCTCTTCTTCCCCATTCTCCCTTCTCTTCTTCCCCATTCTCCCTTCTCTTCTTCCCCATTCTCCCCTCTCTTCTTCCCCATTCTTCCCTCTCTTCTTCCCCATTCTCCCCTCTCTTCTTCCCCTACCCCTCTCTTCTTCCCCATTCTCCTTCTCTTCTTCCCCAATCTCCTTTCACTTCTTCCCCATTCTCCCCTCTCTTCTTCCCCATTCTCCTTCTCTTCTTCCCATACCCCTCTCTTCTTCCCCATTCTCCCTTCTCTTCTTTCCCTACCCCCTCCCTTCATCCCCCTTCTCCCTTCTCTTCTTCCCCCTTCTCCCTTCTCTTCTTCCACCACCCCCTCTCTTCTACCCCATTCTCCCTCTCTTCTTCCCCATTTTCCCTTCTCTTCTTCCCCTACCCCTCTCTTCTTCCCCTACCCCCTCTCTTCTTCCCCAATCTCCCTTCTCTTCTTCCCCATTCTCCCTTCTCTTCTTCCCCTACCCCTCTTCTTCCCCTACCCCTTCTCTTCTTCCCCATTCTCTCCTCTCTTCTTCCCCATTCTCCTTCTCTTCTTCCCCATTCCCCCTCTTTATTTCCCATCCCCCTCTCTATTTCCCATCCCCCTCTCTTCTTCCCCAATCCCCCTCTCTTCTTCCCCATTCCCCCTCTTTATTTCCCATCCCCCTCTCTTCTTCTCCAATCCCCTCTCTTCTTCCCCATTCTCTGCTCTCTTCTGCCCCACTACCCCTCTCTTCTTCCCCTACCCCTTCTCTTCTTCCCCATTCTCCCTCTCTTCTTCCCCATTCTCCCTTCTCTTCTTCCCCATTCTCCCTTCTCTTCTTCCCATTCTCCCTTCTCTTCTTCCCCTACCCCCTCTCTTCTTCCCCATTCCCCTTCCCTTCTTCCCTACCCCTCTCTTCTTCCCCTACCCCTTCTCTTCTTCCCCATTGTCCCCTCTCTTCTTCCGCATTCTCCCTTCTCTTCTTACCCATTCTCCCTTCTCTTCTTCCCCATTCTCCCTCTCTTCTTCCCCATTCTCCCTCTCTTCTTCCCCATTCTCCCTTCTCTTCTTCCCCTACCCCCTCTCTTCTTCCCCATTCCCCCTTCCCTTCTTCCCCTTCCCCCTCTCTTCTTCCCCTACCCCTTCTCTTCTTCCCCATTCTCCCCTCTCTTCTTCCCCATTCTCCCTCTCTTCTTCCCCATTCTCCCCTCTCTTCTTCCCCATTCTCCTCTTCTCTTCTTCCCCTACCCCTCTCTTCTTCCCCTACCACTCTCTTCTTCCCCATTCTCCCTTCTCTTCTTCCCCAATCTCCTTTCTCTTCTTCCCCATTCTCCCCTCTCTTTTCCCCATTCTCCCTTCTCTTCTTCCCATACCCCCTCTCTTCTTCCCCATTCTCCTTCTCTTCTTTCCCTACCCCCTCCCTTCTTCCCCCTTCTCCCTTCTCTTCTTCCCCCTTCTCCCTTCTCTTCTTCCACCACCCCTCTCTTCTACCCCATTCTCCCCTCTCTTCTTCCCCATTTTCCCTTCTCTTCTTCCCCTACCCCTCTCTTCTTCCCCTACCCCCTCTCTTCTTCCCCAATCTCCCTTCTCTTCTTCCCCATTCTCCCTTCTCTTCTTCCCCTACCCCTCTCTTCTTCCCCTACCCCTTCTCTTCTTCCCCATTCTCTCCTCTCTTCTTCCCCATTCTCCTTCTCTTCTTCCCCATTCCCCCTCTTTATTTCCCATCCCCCTCTCTATTTCCCATCCCCCCTCTCTTCTTCCCCAATCCCCTCTCTTCTTCCCCATTACCCCTCTTTATTTCCCATACCCCCTCTCTTCTTCTCCAATCCCCTCTCTTCTTCCCCATTCTCTGCTCTCTTCTGCCCCACTACCCCTCTCTTCTTCCCCTACCCCTTCTCTTCTTCCCCATTCTCCCTCTCTTCTTCCCAAGTCTCCCTTCTCTTCTTCCCCTACCCCTCTCTTCTTCCCCTACCCCTCTCTTCTTCCCCATTCTCCCTCTCTTCTTCCCCATTCTCCCTTCTCTTCTTCCCCATTCTCCTTCTCTTCTTCCCCATTCTCCCCTCTCTTCTTCCCCATTCTTCCCTCTCTTCTTCCCCATTCTCCCTCTCTTCTTCCCCTACCCCTCTCTTCTTCCCCATTCTCCCTTCTCTTCTTCCCCAATCTCCTTTCACTTCTTCCCCATTCTCCCCTCTCTTCTTCCCCATTCTCCTTCTCTTCTTCCCATACCCCCTCTCTTCTTCCCCATTCTCCCTTCTCTTCTTTCCCTACCCCCTCCCTTCATCCCCCTTCTCCTTCTCTTCTTCCCCCTTCTCCCTTCTCTTCTTCCACCACCCCTCTCTTCTACCCCATTCTCCCTCTCTTCTTCCCCATTTTCCCTTCTCTTCTTCCCCTACCCCTCTCTTCTTCCCCTACCCCCTCTCTTCTTCCCCAATCTCCCTTCTCTTCTTCCCCATTCTCCCTTCTCTTCTTCCCCTACCCCTCTCTTCTTCCCCTACCCCTCTCTTCTTCCCCATTCTCCCTTCTCTTCTTCCCCATTCTCCCTTCTCTTCTTCCCCATTCTCCCTTCTCTTCTTCCCCTACCCCCTCTCTTCTTCCCCATTCCCCCTTCCCTTCTTCCCCTACCCCCTCTCTTCTTCCCCATTCTCCCCTCTCTTCTTCCCCATTCTCCCTTCTCTTCTTCCCCATTCTCCCCTCTCTTCTTCCCCATTCTCCCTTCTCTTCTTCCCCCTTCTCCCTTCTCTTCTTCCCCTACCCCTCTCTTCTTCCCCATTCTCCCTTCTCTTCTTCCCCATTCTCCCTTCTCTTCTTCCCCATTCCCCCTTCCCTTCTTCCCCTACCCCCTCTCTTCTTCCCCTACCCCTTCTCTTCTTCCCCATTCTCCCCTCTCTTCTTCCCCATTCTCCCTTCTCTTCTTCCCCATTCTCCCCTCTCTTCTTCCCCATTCTCCCTTCTCTTCTTCCCCCTTCTCCCTTCTCTTCTTCCCCTACCCCCTCTCTTCTTCCCCATTCTCCTTCTCTTCTTCCCCATTCTCCCCTCTCTTCTTCCCCATTCTCCCTTCTCTTCTTCCCCCTTCTCCCTTCTCTTCTTCCCCATTCTCCCCTCTCTTCTTCCCCATTCTCCCTTCTCTTGTTCCCCCTTCTCCCTTCTCTTCTTCCCCTACCCCCTCTCTTCTTCCCCATTCTCCCTTCTCTTCTTCCCCTACCCCCTCTCTTCTTCCCCATTCTCCCTTTTCTTCTTCCCCATTCTCCCATCTCTTCTTCCCCATTCTCCCCTCTCTTCTTCCCCATTCTCCCCTCTCGTCTTCCCCATTCTCCTTCTTTTCTTCCCCTACCCACTCTCTTCTTCACCATTCTCCTCTCTTCTTCCCCATTCTCCTTCTCTTCTTCCCCATTCTCCCTCTCTTCTTCCCCATTCTCCCTTCCTTCTTCCCCATTCCCACTCTCTTCTTCCCGAATCCCCATCTCTTCTTCCCATCCCCCTCTCTTCTTCCCCATTCCCCCTCTCTATTTCCCATCCCCCTCTCTTCTTCCCCAATCCCCCTCTCTTCTTCCCCATTCCCCCTCTTTATTTCCCATCCCCCTCTCTTCTTCTCCAATCCCCCTCTCTTCTTCCCCATTTTCCCTTCTCTTCTTCCCCTACCCTCTCTTCTTCCCCTACCCCTCTCTTCTTCCCCAATCTCCCTTCTCTTCTTCCCCATTCTCCCTTCTCTTCTTCCCCTACCCTCTCTTCTTCCCCTACCCCTTCTCTTCTTCCCCATTCTCTCCTCTCTTCTTCCCCATTCTCCCTTCTCTTCTTCCCCATTCCCCCTCTTTATTTCCCATCCCCCTCTCTATTTCCCATCCCCCTCTCTTCTTCCCCAATCCCCCTCTCTTCTTCCCCATTACCCCTCTTTATTTCCCATACCCCCTCTCTTCTTCTCCAATCCCCCTCTCTTCTTCCCCATTCTCTGCTCTCTTCTGCCCCACTACCCCTCTCTTCTTCCCCTACCCCTTCTCTTCTTCCCCATTCTCCCCTCTCTTCTTCCCAAGTCTCCCTTCTCTTCTTCCCCTACCCCTCTCTTCTTCCCCTACCCCTCTCTTCTTCCCCATTCTCCCCTCTCTTCTTCCCCATTCTCCCTTCTCTTCTTCCCCATTCTC
>NC_060198.1:929634-931173 GCF_021184085.1 Oncorhynchus gorbuscha
CAATGGAAACAGGATGCAGCTGAGCTCAATGTAGAGTCTCAAAGCAAAGGGTCAGAATACTTATGTAAATAAGATAGTTCTGTTTAAAAAATTTAGGAATGTGCGAACATTTCAAAAAAACTGTTTTTGCTTTGTCATTTTGGGGTATTGTATGTAGATTGACAAGGACAAATTGTAATTTAATCAATTTTAGAATAAGGCTGTAACTTATCAACATATGGATAAGGTCAAGGGGTTGGGATACTTTCCAACGTGTATCAAAGTACATCAGAGGTGTGTGTGTGTGTGTGTGTGTGTGTGTGTGTGTGTGTGTGTGTGTGTGTGTGTGTGTGTGTGTGTGTGTGTGTGTGTGTGTGTGTGTGTGTGTGTGTGTGTGTGTGTGTGTGTGTGTGTGTGTGTGTGTGTGTGTGTGTGTGTGTGTGTGTGTGTGTGTGTCAGCAGTATGTTTGGGCATGTTGACATTGTGTAAGTGTGGGCCTGCATTGATTTTGCAAACAAGCGGGTCGATGTAACACACTGGCTATGCATGTAAACTAGACAAGGCTGGTGCTGACACTGTGTGGCTGTGTTGTCCTAGGAGGGTCTTCCACCACAAAAAAAAGCACAAGAAAGAGCATTTCCACACTCAGCCCATCTCAGATTGTTCTGAAATCGTTTCTGTAGTTACTAACAGATACGATTAGCATTCCTGAAACATTATTTTGTTTAAATATAATTTAACCTATGAGAAATTAAGCTAATTGATTACAGACAAAAAGGCTATTTTAATTTATAGAATAAATATAGTACACAATCTGATTTGGACCAAATGTATTCCTACTTATTCCTACCAACGTTAAGACATTAAAACAATGTTGGGATCCTTAACATTAAGAAAAATCTTGAAGAGAATAAAATGTATTTTTTTACACTGTCACGGATATCTAGGAGTGGTGGGTGTGGAGTCAGGAGCAGAGAGGAATGCTTCCCCTGTCACAGATATCTAGGAGTGGTGGGTGTGGAGTCAGGAGCAGAGAGGAATGCTTCCCCTGTAACAGATATCTAGGAGTGGTGGGTGTGGAGTCAGGAGCAGAGAGGAATGCTTCCCCTGTCACGGATATCTAGGAGTGGTGGGTGTGGAGTCAGGAGCAGAGAGGAATGCTTCCCCTGTCACAGATATCTAGGAGTGGTGGGTGTGGAGTCAGGAGCAGAGAGGAATGCTTCCCCTGTCACAGATATCTAGGAGTGGTGGGTGTGGAGTCAGGAGCAGAGAGGAATGCTTCCCCTGTCACAGATATCTAGGAGTGGTGGGTGTGGAGTCAGGAGCAGAGAGGAATGCTTCCCCTGTCACAGATATCTAGGAGTGGTGGGTGTGGAGTCAGGAGCAGAGAGGAATGCTTCCCCTGTCACGGATATCTAGGAGTGGTGGGTGTGGAGTCAGGCTCAGAGAGCAATGCTTCCCCTGTCACAGATATCTAGGAGTGGTGGGTGTGGAGTCAGGCTCAGAGAGCAATGCTTCCCCTGTCACAGATATCTAGGAGTGGTGGGTGTGGAGTCAGG
>NC_060198.1:931273-946446 GCF_021184085.1 Oncorhynchus gorbuscha
ACCTGACAAGATATAAATAACAACAGTATGGCCAGGGTGTAACATAAACAAAGATATAAATAACAACAGTATGGCCAGGGCGTAACATAAACAAACCTGACAAAGATATAAATAACAACAGTATGGCCAGGGTGTAACATAAACAAAGATATAAATAACAACAGTATGGCCAGGGTGTAACATAAACAAAGATATAAATAACAACAGTATGTCCAGGGTGTAACATAAACAAAGATATAAATAACAACCGTATGGCCATGGTGTAACATAAACAAATATATAAATAACAACAGTATGGCCAGGGCGTAACATAAACAAAGATATAAATAACAACCGTATGGCCAGGGTGTAACATAAACAAAGATATAAATAACAACAGTATGGCCAGGGCGTAACATAAACAAACCTCACAAAGATATAAATAACAACAGTATGGCCAGGGTGTAACATAAACAAATATATAAATAACAACAGTATGGACAGGGTGTAACATAAACAAACCTGACAAAGATATAAATAACAACAGTATGGCCAGGGTGTAACATAAACAAAGATATAAATAACAACAGTATGGACAGGGTGTAACATAAACAAACCTGACAAGGATATAAATAACAACAGTATGGCCAGGGTGTAACATAAACAAAGATATAAATAACAACAGTATGGCCAGGGTGTAACATAAACAAACCTGACAAAGATATAAATAACAACAGCAACAACACATTGTCAACAAATATGAATAATAACTCGGTTAGGTCATACTAAGACATTTCTATTGATCCATGTAAACAACACTGACAGACCTTAACAACACGACACAACGTCAACACATCTGAAACGCTCGCTATCAATTTACACCTTGAACAAATTAGTCTGACTAATAAACAGAGGCACTGCAAACGGTTTGTGACGGTGACAGATGTCTCAGAAACAGTGTGCGACAGTGAACGTAGCCCCATTTAGACAGAGTTATTTAATGAGGCTGACAGTGAACGTAGCCCCATTTAGACAGAGTTATTTAATGAGGCTGACAGTGAACGTAGCCCCATTTAGACAGAGTTATTTAATGAGGCTTTCAGTGAGCGTAGCCCATTTAGGACAGAGTTATTTAATGAGGTTGACAGTGAACGTACAGAGTTATTTAATAAGGCCCCATTTGACAGAGTTATTTAATGAGTGACAGTGAACGTATACACACACACACCAACACACACAAGGCATTGGGTTTAGACTTACTAGCTAATAAGATATTCAGATTGATGGAAGGAATATGGAATGGATCTGTGTGTGTCTGGCTCTGACAACTGACTAGGACTTAGACAAAGAGGACAGCGATGTAAAGAGACAGACAGAAGAAGGTGACAACAGAGAGTAAAACAAGGTGACACCAGACAGTCAAAGAAGGTGACAACAGACAGTAAAAGGTGACAACAGACAGTTAAAGGTGACAACAGTCAGTAAAAGGTGACAACAGACAGTTAAAGAAGGTGACAACAGACAGTAAAAGAAGGTGACAACAGACAGTAAAAGGTGACAACAGACAGTAAAAGAAGGTGACAACAGACAGTAAAATGAGGTGACAACAGACAGTAAAAGAAGATGACAACAGACAGTAAAATAAGGTGACAACAGACAGTCAAATCTGGTGACAACAGACAGTAAATGGTGACAACAGACAGTAAAATAAGGTGACAACAGACAGTCAAATCTGGTGACAATAGACAGTAAAATAAGGTAACAACAGACAGTAAAGAAGAAGGTAACAACAGACAGTAAAAGAAGGTAACAACAGACAGTAAAGAAGGTGACAACAGACAGTAAAATGAGGTGAGAACAGACAGTAAACGAAGGTGACAACAGACAGTAAAATAAGGTGACAACAGACAGTCAAATCTGGTGACAACAGACAGTAAAATAAGGTGACAACAGACAGTCAAATCTGGTGACAATAGACAGTAAAATAAGGTAACAACAGACAGTAAAGAAGAAGGTAACAACAGACAGTAAAAGAAGGTAACAACAGACAGTAAAGAAGGTGACAACAGACAGTAAAGAAGAAGGTAACAACAGACAGTAAAAGAAGGTAACAACAGACAGTAAAGAAGGTGACAACAGACAGTCAAAGAAGGTGACAGACAGTATTGAAGAGGTGACAACAGACAGTTAAGAAGAAGGTGACTACAGACAGTAAACAAGGTGACAACATCAGTGGTGACAACAGACAGTAAATAAGGTGACAACAGACAGTAAAAGAAGAAGGTGACAACAGACAGTAAAGAAGGTGACAACAGACCGTAAAAGAAGGTGACAACAGACAGCTAAAGAAGAAGGTGACAACAGACAGCTAAAGAAGAAGGTAACAACAGACAGTAAAGTAAGAAGGTGACAACAGACAGTAAAGAAGAAGGTGACACCATACAGTAAAAGAAGAAGGTGACAACAGACAGTAAAAGAAGAAGGTGACAACAGACAGTAAAAGAAGAAGGTGACAACAGACAGTAAAAGAAGAAGGTGACAACATAGTGTCTCCTGACCCCTCCTGTCTCAGCCTCCAGTATTTATGCTGCAGTAGTTTATGTGTCGGGGGGCTAGGGTCAGTTTGTTTATCTGGAGTACTTCTCCTGTCCTATTCGGTGTCCTGTGTGAATCTAAGTGTGCGTTCTCTAATTCTCTCCTTCTCTCTTTCTTTTTCTCTCTCGGAGGACCTGAGCCCTAGGACCATGCCCCAGGACTACCTGACATGATGACTCCTTGCTGTCCCCAGTCCACCTGGCCATGCTGCTGCTCCAGTTTCAACTGGCCTGGGCCCTAGGACCATGTCCCAGGACTACCTGACATGAGGACTCCTTGCTGTCCCCAGTCCACCTGGCCATGCTCCTGCTCCAGTTTCAACTGTTCTGCCTTACTATTATTCAACCATGCTGGTCATTTATGAACATTTGAACATCTTGGCCACGTTCTGTTATAATCTCCACCCGGCACAGCCAGAAGAGGACTGGCCACCCCACATATGCGCTCTCTAATTCTCTCTTTCTTTCTCTCTCTCGGAGGACCAGCCCTAGGACCGTGCCCCAGACTACCTGACATGATGGCTCCTTGCTGTCCCCAGTCCACCTGACTGTGCTGCTGCTCCAGTTTCAACTGTTCTGCCTTATTATTATTTGACCATGCTGGTCATTTATGAACATTTGAACATCTTGGTCATGTTCTGTTATAATCTCTACCCGGCACAGCCAGAAGAGGACTGGCCACCCCACATAGCCCGGTTCCTCTCTAGGTTTCTTCCTAGGTTTTGGCCTTTCTAGAGAGTTTTTCCTAGCCACCGTGCTTTTACACCTGCATTGTTTGCTGTTTGGGGTTTTAGGCTGGGTTTCTGTACAGCACTTTGAGATATCAGCTGATGTACGAAGGGCTATATAAATAAATTTGATTTGATTTGATTTTGATTTGATACAGTAAAGAAGAAGGTGACAACAGACAGTAAAATAAGAAGGTGACAACATACAGTAAAGAAGAAGGTGACAACATACAGTAAAGAAGAAGGTGACAACAGACAGTAAAAGAAGAAGGTGACAACAGACAGTAAAAGAAGAAGGTGACAACAGACAGTAAAATAAGGTGACAACAGACAGTAAAAGAAGAAGGTGACAACATACAGTAAAGAAGAAGGTGACAACAGACAGTAAAATAAGGTGACAACAGACAGTAAAGAAGAAGGTGACAACAGACAGTAAAGAAGGTGACAACAGACAGTAAAAGAAGAAGGTGACAACATACAGTAAAGAAGAAGGTGACAACAGACAGTAAAATAAGGTGACAACAGACAGTAAAGAAGAAGGTGACAACAGACAGTAAAGAAGGTGACAACAGACAGTAAAATAAGGTGACAACAGACAGTAAAAGAAGAAGGTGACAACAGACAGTAAAATAAGGTGACAACAGACAGTAAAAGGAGAAGGTGACAACAGACCGTAAAATAAGGTGACAACAGACAGTAAAAGAAGAAGGTGACAACAGACAGTAAAATAAGGTGACAACAGACAGTAAAAGAAGAAGGTGACAACAGACAGTAAAAGAAGAGAAACTACAGAACAAATAGAATGAAAGCGACAGTTTGTTCAGTACATCTGTTTCTGTGGGCTTGAGAGAGATTTGCACACACACACACACACACACACACACACACACACACACACACACACACACACACACACACACACACACACACACACACACACACACTCACACACACACACACACACACACACACACACACACACACACACACACACACACACACACACACACACACACACACACACACACACAGTCAACAGCATCACATCAGAGAACAAATCAACAACCAGCAGGTCTTTACAAACAGAGGCCAAATCTGACTAGCATCACACTGAGTATGGTTCCATGCACAATAATACAATTATGGATAGTCAGATTAATATAATAGTTTGATTTAAACATTGACATGCTTTGCAAAAAAAACGATTTCCCTAATAAACACGTTTACATGGACACTCCTGAAATCAGGCTGCCTGATGGGACTTGTTAGCGTCCATGTTATTTTTGCGAAGCCTAGTTCAGGCATTTATAGTTTGTATGGGAAAATATTTCTAGGATGCATACTTTCAGGTGTTCTGAACTCACTTCATTCGCTCTAATGAGGGGAGGCTCTCGGCTGGTGCTGGCATATGCACAGAACAAATACACCGCTGGAACGCGGATTAAGGTGTTTATAATTCAAAGATTGCTCAGAAAACCAGGTGTTTTAATCAGCGTATGCTTATTTCAATTTTGACTTAACGCCGATGGAGATCAGCAGAGTAAGGTATTTACATGACCACTGCCGTACTCAGTTTAATATGGAATTATTAGTGTGCATGTAAACGTAGCCAATGGGTTATATTGGTAGAGTTAGAACACCAATCATTACTACCATCACAGTCACTCTCACCTGGCTGGGTTGGCCTATACAAGGTTTATACTTCTTCCCCTACCCCCTCTCTTCTTCCCCATTCTCCTTCTCTTCTTCCCCCTTCTCCCCTCTCTTCTTCCCCATTCTCCCTTCTCTTCTCCCCTACCCCTCTCTTCTTCCCCATTCTCCTTCTCTTCTTCCCCCTTCTCCTCTCTTCTTCCCCATTCTCCTTCTCTTCTTCCCCATTCTCCCTCTCTTCTTCCCCATTCTCCCCTCTCTTCTTCCCCATTCTTCCCTCTCTTCTTCCCCATTCTCCCTCTCTTCTTCCCCATTCTCCCTCTCTTCTTCCCCTACCCCTCTCTTCTTCCCCATTCTCCTTCTCTTCTTCCCCAATCTCCTTTCTCTTCTTCCCCATTCTCCCCTCTTTCTTCTTCCCCATTCTCCTTCTCTTCTTCCCATACCCCCTCTCTTCTTCCCCATTCTCCCTTCTCTTCTTTCCCTACCCCCTCCTTCATCCCCTTCTCCCTTCTCTTCTTCCCCCTTCTCCCTTCTCTTCTTCCACCACCCCCTCTCTTCTACCCCATTCTCCCTCTCTTCTTCCCCATTTTCCCTTCTCTTCTTCCCTACCCCTCTCTTCTTCCCCTACCCCCTCTCTTCTTCCCCAATCTCCCTTCTCTTCTTCCCCATTCTCCTTCTCTTCTTCCCCTACCCCTCTCTTTTTCCCCTACCCCTTCTCTTCTTCCCCATTCTCTCCCTCTTCTTCCCCATTCTCCTTCTCTTCTTCCCATTCCCCCTCTTTATTTCCCATCCCCTCTCTATTTCCCATCCCCTCTCTTCTTCCCCAATCCCCCTCTTCTTCCCCATTCTCCCTCTTTATTTCCCATCCCCCTCTCTTCTTCTCAATCCCCTCTCTTCTTCCCCATTCTCTGCTCTCTTCTGCCCCACTGCCCCTCTCTTCTTCCCCTACCCCTTCTCTTCTTCCCCATTCTCCCCTCTCTTCTTCCCCATTCTCCTTCTCTTCTTCCCCATTCTCCTTCTCTTCTTCCCCATTCTCCTTCTCTTCTTCCCTACCCCCTCTCTTCTTCCCATTCCCCTTCCCTTCTTCCCCTACCCCCTCTCTTCTTCCCTACCCTTCTCTTCTTCCCCATTCTCCTCTCTTCTTCCCCATTCTCCTTCTCTTCTTCCCCATTCTCCCTCTCTTCTTCCCCATTCTCCCCTCTCTTCTTCCCCATTCTCCTTCTCTTCTTCCCCTAACCCCTCTCTTCTTCCCCATTCCCCCTTCCCTTCTTCCCCTACCCCTCTCTTCTTCCCCTACCCTTCTCTTCTTCCCCATTCTCCCCTCTCTTCTTCCCCATTCTCCCCTCTCTTCTTCCCCATTCTCCCTCTCTTCTTCCCCATTCTCCTTCTCTTCTTCCCCTACCCTCTCTTCTTCCCCTACCCTCTCTTCTTCCCCATTCTCCCTTCTCTTCTTCCCAATCTCCCCTCTCTTTTTCCCCATTCTCCTTCCCTTCTTCCCCTACCCCTCTCTTCTTCCCCTACCCCTTCTCTTCTTCCCCATTCTCCCTCTCTTCTTCCGCATTCTCCTTCTCTTCTTACCCATTCTCCTTCTCTTCTTCTCCATTCTCCCCTCTCTTCTTCCCCATTCTCCCCTCTTCTTCCCCATTCTCCTTCTCTTCTTCCCCTAACCCTCTCTTCTTCCCCATTCCCCTTCCTTCTTCCCCTACCCCTCTTCTTCTTCCCCTACCCCTTCTCTTCTTCCCCATTCTCCCCTCTCTTCCCCATTCTCCCCTCTCTTCTTCCCCATTCTCCCTCTCTTCTTCCCCATTCTCCTTCTCTTCTTCCCCTACCCCTCTCTTCTTCCCCTACCCCTCTCTTCTTCCCCATTCTCCCTTCTCTTCTTCCCCATTCTCCCTCTCTTTTCCCCATTCTCCTTCTCTTCTTCCCCATTCCCCTCTCTTTTTCCCCATTCTCCTTCTCTTCTTCCCCATTCCCCTCTTTATTTCCCATCCCCCCTCTCTATTTCCCATCCCCCTCTCTTCTTCCCCAATCCCCTCTTCTTCCCCATTACCCCTCTTTATTTCCCATCCCCCTCTCTTCTTCTCCAATCCCCCTCTCTTCTTCCCAAGTCTCCCTTCTCTTCTTCCCCTACCCCTCTCTTCTTCCCCCTACCCCTCTCTTCTTCCCCATTCTCCTCTCTTCTTCCCCATTCTCCTTCTCTTCTTCCCCATTCTCCCTTCTCTTCTTCCCATTCTCCCTTCTCTTCTTCCCCTACCCCTCTCTTCTTCCCCATTCCCCCTTCTTCTTCCCCCTACCCCCTCTCTTCTTCCCCCTACCCCTTCTCTTCTTCCCATTCTCCCTCTCTTCTTCCCCATTCTCCTTCTCTTCTTCCCCATTCTCCCCTCTCTTCTTCCCCATTCTCCTTCTCTTCTTCCCCCTTCTCCTTCTCTTCTTCCCCTACCCCCTCTCTTCTTCCCCATTCTCCTTCTATTCTTCCCCATTCTCCCCTCTCTTCTTCCCCATTCTCCCTTCTCTTCTTCCCCCTTCTCCTTCTCTTCTTCCCCATTCTCCCTCTCTTCTTCCCCATTCTCCCTTCTCTTGTTCCCCCTTCTCCCTTCTCTTCTTCCCCCTACCCCTCTCTTCTTCCCCATTCTCCTTCTCTTCTTCCCCTACCCCCTCTCTTCTTCCCCATTCTCCTTCTCTTCCCCCATTCTCCCATCTCTTCTTCCCCATTCTCCCCTCTCTTCTTCCCCATTCTCCCCTCTCGTCTTCCCCATTCTCCTTCTCTTCTTCCCCTACCCCCTCTCTTCTTCACCATTCTCCTCTCTTCTTCCCCATTCTCCTTCTCTTCTTCCCCATTCTCCCTCTCTTCTTCCCCATTCTCCCTTCTCTTCTTCCCCTACCCCTCTCTTCTTCCCCTACCCCTTCCCTTCTTCCCCTACCCCTTCCCTTCTTCCCCCTACCCCTCTCTTCTTCCCCTACCCTTCCCTTCTTCCCCATTCCCACTCTCTTCTTCCCGAATCCCCTCTCTTCTTCCATCCCCCTCTCTTCTTCCCCATTCCCCCTCTCTATTTCCCATCCCCCTCTCTTCTTCCCCAATCCCCCTCTCTTCTTCCCCATTCCCCCTCTTTATTTCCCATCCCCCTCTCTTCTTCTCCAATCCCCCTCTTCTTCCCCATTCTCTGCTCTCTTCTGCCCCACTCCCCCTCTCCTCTTCCCCTACCCCTCTCTTCTTCCCCAATCCCCTCTCTTCTTCCCCAATCCCCCTCTCTTCATCCCCATTCCCACTCTCTTCTCCCCCTCTCTTCTTCCCCTTTCTCCAAACCCCTGATATATACCCTAGTTCTCGGAACACATCACTGAATCACTGGGGAGGAAGTGGACATTTAGGGAAAAATAAAAACCTCCATGTCTGCATCCCAAATGACACCCTATGCCCTATATAGTACACTACTTTTGACCAGAGACTTTGGGAATATAGGGAATAGGGTGCCATTTGGGACGCAAACCTATGTTTTCAAGAGAGTGGACAGCAAATCACCCCGAAAAGACCTTAGCTAGTTGGCTTTAATCACACACACACACACACACACACACACACACACACACACACACACACACACACACACACACACACACACACACACACACTAGCTGGCTTTTAATGGAGCGGAAAATTTAATTAAAGAGAAAGTTCAAAAGAGGAATGTCTACTGAAAGGGGAGGGAGGGAGGGAGGAGGGAGGGAGGGAGGGAGGGAGGGAGGGAGGGAGGGAGGAGGGAGGGAGGGAGGAGGGAGGGAGGGAGGGAGGGAGGAATGAGTCAGTGAGTCAGTGTGTGAGTGAGTAGTTAATTACATAACCTTGTCCATTTAAAAAACAATTTCATTTCCTCTGAAACTGTGTGTGTGTGTGAGTGTGTGTGTGTGTGTGTTCATGTGAGTGAGTGAGTAGTTAATTACATAGCCTTGTTGGGGGAAAAAAAAGGAAAAGATTCCATTTCCTGTGAAAACTCTATAATGGTCTAGCTGAACTCCACAGACCATAACTACCTGGTGTCAAACAAACAAACAAACAAACAAACAAACAAACAAACAAACAAACACACACTTTTGCACATACAGACGCACACACATGTACACAAAAACACCACACGCACAATTCGCACACTTTCACACGTACAATTGCACACACACATGCATACACACACATTCTCTCTCTCTCTCTCACACACACACACACACACACACACACACACACACACACACACACACACACACACACACACACACACACACACACACACACACACACACACACACACACACACACACACACACTTGAGTATAGTTATTGTTTAATTTTGCCTGAGGCTCTCTGTGACTCATGAAAGCATTAGCAAAACCCTCCTATTGATATTCAGAAAATCACCCCTCAGAATCACACACACACACACACACACACACACACACACACACACACACACACACACACACACACACACACACACACACACACACTACTGTTGTAAGTTGGTAAAAATGTCAACACATACAGTGCATTCTGAAAGCATTTAGACCCCTTGACTTTTTCCACATTTTGTTACGTTACAGCCTTGTTCTAAAATGGATTAAGTTGTTTTTTCCTCATCAATCTACACACAATACCCCATAATGACAAATCAAAAACACAATACCCCATAATGACAAATCAAAAACACAATACCCCATAATGACAAATCAAAAACACAATACCCCATAACGACAAATCAAAACACAATGCCCCCATAACGACAAATCAAAACACAATACCCATAACGACGAATCAAAAACACAATACCCATAACGACGAATCAAAACACAATGCCCCATAACGATTAATCAAAAACACAATAGCCCATAACGACCAGATCAAAAACACAATAGCCCATAACGACAAATCAAAACACAATACCCCATAATGACAAATCAAAACACAATGCCCCATAATGACAAATCAAAACACAATACCCCATAATGACAAATCAAAAACACAATGCCCCCATAATGACAAATCAAAACACAATGCCCCCATAATGACAAATCAAAACACAATACCCCATAACGACAAATCAAAAACACAATACCCCATAACGACAAATCAAAACACAATACCCCCATAACGACAAATCAAAAACACAATGCCCCATAACGACAAATCAAAAACACAATGCCCCATAACGACAAATCAAAACACAATGCCCCATAACGACAAATCAAAAAAACACAATACCCCATAACGACAAATCAAAACACAATGCCCCATAATGACAAATCAAAACACAATACCCCATAATGACAAATCAAAAACACAATACCCCATAACGACAAATCAAAAACACAATGCCCCATAATGACAAATCAAAACACAATGCCCCCATAACGACAAATCAAAAACACAATACCCCATAATGACAAATCAAAACACAATACCCCATAACGACAAATCAAAACACAATACCCCATAATGACAAATCAAAAACACAATGCCCCATAATGACAAATCAAAACACAATACCCCATAATGACAAATCAAAAACAGATTTTTTTACATTTTTGGCCAAAAAAAAAATGAAATCCCTATTTACATAAGTATTCAGACCCTTTACTCAGTACTTTGTTGAAGCACCTGTGGCAGTGATTACAGCCTTGAGTCTTATTGGGTATGATGCTACAAGCTTGACACAGCTGTATTAGGGAGTTTCTCCCATTCTTCCCCTCCAAGTCTCCGACCACTGCCTTGTATCCTTTTCCTCTCGCTCTCATCCAACTCCTCACACTGCCCCTACTCGGATGGTATCGCGCCGTCCCAACCTTCGCTCTCTCTCCCCCGCTACTCTCTCCTCTTCCATCCTATCATCTCTTCCTCCGCTCAAACCTTCTCCCACCTATCTCCTGATTCTGCCTCCTCAACCCTCCTCTCCTCCCTTTCTGCATCCCTTGACTCTCTATGTCCCCTATCCTCCAGGCCGGCTCGGTCCCTCCCTCCCGCTCCGTGGCTCGATGACTCATTGCGAGCTCACAGAACAGGGCTCCGGGCAGCCGAAGGAAATGGAGGAAAACTTCGCCTCCTGCGGACCTGGCATCCTTTCACTCCCTCCTCTCTACATTTTCCTCCTCTGTCTCTGCTGCTAAAGCCACTTTCTACCACGCTAAATTCCAAGCATCTGCCTCTAACCCTAGGAAGCTCTTTGCCACCTTCTCCTCCCTCCTGAATCCTCCGCCCCCCCTCCCCCCCCCTCCCCTCTCTGCAGATGACTTGTCAACCATTTTGAAAAGAAGGTCGACGACATCCGATCCTCGTTTGCTAAGTCAAACGACACCGCTGGTTCTGCTTTCACACTGCCCTACCCTGTGCTCTGACCTCTTTCTCCCCTCTCTCCAGATGAAATCTCGCGTCTTGTGACGTGCCGGCCGTAACAACCTGCCCGCTTGACCCTATCCCCTCCTCTCTTCTCCAGACCATTTCGGAGACCTTCTCCTTTACTCACCTCGCTCATCAGCTCATCCCTGACCGTTGGCTACGTCCCTTCCGTCTTCAAGAGAGCGAGAGTTGCAAACCTTTTTTGAAAAAACCTACACTCGATCCCTCCGATGTCAACAATTACAGACCAGTATCCTTCTTTCTTTTCTCTCCAAAACTCTTGAACGTGCCGTCCTTGCCAGCTCTCCTATCTCTCTCTGAATGACCTTCTTGATCCAAATCAGTCAGGTTTCAAGACTAGTCATTCAACTGAGACTGCTCTCCTCTGTATCACGGAGGCGCTCCCGCACTGCTAAAGCTAACTCTCTCTCCTCTGCTCTCATCCTTCTAGATCTATCGGCTGCCTTCGATACTGTGAACCATCAGATCCTCCTCTCCACCCTCTCCGAGTTGGGCATCTCCGGCGCGGCCACGCTTGGTTGCGTCTACCTGACAGGTCGCTCCTACCAGGTGGCGTGGCGAGAATCTGTCTCCTCACGCGCTCTCACCACTGGTGTCCCCCAGGGCTCTGTTCTTGGCCCTCTCCTATTCTCGCTATACACCAAGTCACTTGGCTCTGTCATAACCTCATGGTCTCTCTTATCATTTGCTATGCAGACGCACACAATTAATCTTCTCCTTTCCCCTTCTGATGACCAGGTGGCGGAATCGCATCTCTGCATGTCTGGCAGACATATCCAGTGTGGATGACGGATCACCACCTCAAGCTGAACCTCGGCAAGACGGAGCTGCTCTTCCTCCCGGGAAGGACTGCCCGTTCCATGATCTCGCCATCACGGTTGACAACTCCATTGTGTCCTCCTCCCAGAGCGCCAAGAACCTTGGCGTGATCCTGACAACACCCTGTCGTTCTCAACTAACATGGCGGTGGCCCGTTCCTGTAGGTTCATGCTCTACAACATCCGCAGAGTACGACCCTGCCTCACACAGGAAGCGGCACAGGTCCTAATCCAGGCACTTGTCATCTCCCGTCTGGATTACTGCAACTCGCTGTTGGCTGGGCTCCTGCCTGTGCCATTAAACCCCTTCAACTCATCCAGAACGCCGCAGCCCGTCTGGTGTTCAACCTTCCCAAGTTCTCTCACGTCACCCCGCTCCTCCGTTCTCTCCACTGGCTTCCAGTTGAAGCTCGCATCCGCTACAAGACCATGGTGCTTGCCACGGAGCTGTGAGGGGAACGGCACCTCAGTACCTCCAGGCTCTGATCAGTTTCACACCCAAACAAGGGCACTGCGTTCATCCACCTCTGGCCTGCTTCGCCTCCCTACCACTGAGGAAGTACAGCTCCCGCCTCAGCCCAGTCAAAACTGTTCGCTGCCCTGGCCCCCAATGGTGGAACAAACTCCCTCACGACGCCAGGACAGCGGAGTCAATCACCACCTTCCGGAGACACCTGAAACCCCACCCCTCTTTAAGGAATACCTAGGATAGGTTAAGTAATCCCTCTCACCCCACTAAGTTTTAGATGCTCTATTGTTAAGTGACTGTCCCACTGGATGTCATAAGGTGAATGCACCAATTTGTGTCGCTCTGGATAAGAGCGTCTGCTAAATGACTTAAATGTAAATGTAAATGCAGATCCTCTCAAGCCCTGTCAGGTTGATGGGGGGTGTCACTGCACAGCTATTCTCAGGTTTCTCGAGAGATGTTTGATCGGGTTCAAGTCTGGGCTCTGGCTGGGCCACTCAGGGACATTCAGAGACTTTTCCTGGAAGTCACTCCTGCGTTGTCTTGACTGTGTGCTTAGGGTCTTTGTCCTGTTGGAAGGTGAACCTTCCACCCCAGTCTGAGTTCTGAGCACTGTGGAGCAGATTTACATCAAGGATCTCTCTGTAATTTGCTCTGTTCATCTTTCTCGATCCTGACTAGTCTCCCATGCTTCACCGTGGGATGGTGCCAGGTTTCCTCAGACGTGGCGCTTGGCATTGAGGCCAACAGTTCAATCTTGGTTTCATCAGACCAGAGAATTTTGTTTGTCATGGTCTGAGAGTCCTTTAGGTGCCTTTGGCAAACTCAAACAGTCTGTCATGTCTTTTACTGAGGAGCGGCTTCCATCTGGCCACTCTACCATGAAGGCCTGATTGGTGGAGTACTGCAAAATGGTTGTCCTTCTGGAAGGTTCTCCCATCTCCACAGAGGAACTCTGGAGCTTTGGTCCTTGGTCACCTCCTGGCCAAGGCCCTTCTCCCTGATTGTTCAGTTTGGACGGTCAGCCAGCTCTAAGAAGAGTCTTGGTGTTTCCAAACTTCTTCCATTTAAGAATGATGGAGGCCATTGTGTTCTTGGGGATTTTCAATGCTGCAGATTTTCAATGCTGCTTCCCCAGATATATGCCTCGACACAATCCTGTCTCTGAGCTCTACAGACAATTCCTTTGACTCACGAAGCTTGGTTTTTGCTCTGACATGCACTGTCAACGGTGTGACCTATATAGACAGGTGTGTGCCTTTCCAAATCATGTCCAATCAATTGAATTCCCCACAGGTTGACTCCAATCAAGTTGTAGAAACATCTCAAGGATGATCAATGGAAACAGGATGCAGCTGAGCTCAATGTAGAGTCTCAAAGCAAAGGGTCAGAATACTTATGTAAATAAGGTATTTCTGTTTAAAAATTTTAGGAATGTGCTAACATTTCAAAAAAACTGTTTTTGCTTTGTCATTTTGGGGTATTGTATGTAGATTGACAAGGACAAATTGTAATTTAATCAATTTTAGAATAAGGCTGTAACTTAACAACATATGGATAAGGTCAAGGGTTGGGATACTTTCCAACGTGTATCAAAGTACATCAGAGGTGTGTGTGTGTGTGTGTGTGTGTGTGTGTGTGTGTGTGTGTGTGTGTGTGTGTGTGTGTGTGTGTGTGTGTGTGTGTGTGTGTGTGTGTGTGTGTGTGTGTGTGTGTGTGTGTGTGTGTGTGTGTGTGTGTGTGTGTGTGTGTGTGTGTGTGTGTGTGTGTGTGTCAGCAGTATGTTTGGGCATGTTGACATTGTGTAAGTGTGGGCCTGCATTGATTTTGCAAACAAGCGGGTCGATGTAACACACTGGCTATGCATGTAAACTAGACAAGGCTGGTGCTGAACCTGTGTGGCTGTGTTGTCCTAGGAGGGTCTTCCACCACAAAAAAAGCACAAGAAAGAGCATTTCCACACTCACCCCATCTCAGATTGTTCTGAAATCGTTTCTGTAGTTACTAACAGATACGATTAGCATTCCTGAAACATTATTTTGTTTAAATATAATTTAACCTATGAGAAATTAAGATAATTGATTACAGACAAAAAGGCTATTTTAATTTATAGAATAAATATAGTACACAACATCTGATTTGGACCAAATGTATTCCTACTTATTCCTACCAACGTTAAGACATTAAAACAATGTTGGGATCCTTAACATTAAGAAAATCTTGAAGAGAATAAATGTATTTTTTTACCCTGTCACGGATATCTAGGAGTGGTGGGTGTGGAGTCAGGAGCAGAGAGGAATGATTCCCCTGTCACAGATATCTAGGAGTGGTGGGTGGGAGTCAGGAGCAGAGAGGAATGCTTCCCCTGTCACGATATCTAGGAGTGGTGGGTGTGGAGTCAGGAGCAGAGAGGAATGCTTCCCTGTCACAGATATCTAGGAGCAGGTGTGGGAGTCAGGAGTAGAGAGGAATGCTTCCCCTGTCACGGATATCTAGGAGTGGTGGGTGTGGAGTCAGGAGCAGAGAGGAATGCTT
>NC_060198.1:946546-955281 GCF_021184085.1 Oncorhynchus gorbuscha
TGGCCTAAATCATTGCTCATAGCCTCACTGAATCTGAAGTGGTTGTGGTGTGTGCCGTCTGCTATGGCAGACTTACCATTAGGCAGAAGAGGGAATTGCCTGAGGCCTCACATTGTCCAGGGGCCTCATGAGCTGGGCTTCATTTAACAAAAGAATACTAGTAATATATAGATTTTAATATAATTTCTCCGCTTAAGCCCCCCCACACCCGCTTGACACACTCTCCTTGTCTCACACACACACACACACACACACACACACACACACACACACACACACACACACACACACACACACACACACACACACACACACACACACACACACACACACACACACACACACACACACACACACACACACACACCTCTCCTTCAAGGCTGTATAAACCATGTTGATTCTCTTCAAGCTTTGCAGAAACCAGGAACTATGTACAGACAGCCCAGACTGGGACGTGAATACACTTTTAAAGTTTCACAAGGTGTTCAAATGAAATAAAACACGCCTTTTCCAACAATTTCAAAACAGTTTTCATAACAGAACAGATTCAAAAACGGCAGATATTTTACAGCAGTGAGTCTCACCAGAGGTCATCCATCATAGGAAGTTTTACAAATCTATTAAAAAAAAACTATATTCAAAATGATTTTGGTCTCTGTTCAACAAATATACACACCTGCAAATAAATGATGCAAGTGCAGTCTTGGTTAAGGGCTCTGGAGGGCTCCTAGTCTTGTTAAGGGCTCTGTCTTGGTAGGGCTCCTAGTCTTGTTAAGGGCTCTGGAGGGGGCTCTGGAGGGCTCCTAGTCTTGGTAAGGGCTCTGGAGGGCTCCTAGTCTTGTTAAGGGCTCTGGAGGGCTCCTAGTCTTGAGGGCTCCTCCTAGTCTTGTTAAGGGCTCTGGAGGGCTCCTAGTCTTGGTAAGGGCTCTGGAGGGCTCCTAGTCTTGTTAAGGGCTCTGGAGGGCTCCTAGTCTTGGTAAGGGCTCTGGAGGGCTCCTAGTCTTGGTAAGGGCTCTGGAGGGCTCCTAGTCTTGGTAAGGGCTCTGGAGGGCTCCTAGTCTTGGTAAGGGCTCTGGAGGGCTCCTAGTCTTGGTAAGGGCTCTGGAGGGCTCCTAGTCTTGGTAAGGGATCTGGAGGGCTCCTAGTCTTGGTAAGGGATCTGGAGGGCTCCTAGTCTTGGTAAGGGATCTGGAGGGCTCCTAGAACTCCTAGAATAAGTCGATAGGCTACAGGAAGTGCAAGCTGCATTCTGCACCAGACTAGTGCTTGTCGTCCCTGTTATTTCCATGTAAAACCAGGGCTGTGTCCCAATTATCTCTCCTTGCTCCCAAAGTTTGTACACTGATTTCAAAGTTAATGACCGGGGTAAGACGCAAGGTGAAACTCCCACTAGCCCACACCTCGACCAAGCCATCACTTTTAGATTTGTTGGAAGTAGTAAACGACACTTCAGGAGAAAAGAGAGATTATTGAGACACACCCAGAGAATCCAGGAAGTGCTGACACCATTTGGGAAAGTCTCAGGAGGCACAGGTGCTGCTGGGAGTTGGACTCTTCAAGGCACCAGCTGGTCAGTGGATAGAGTAGACAGTGGACCGTCTTAAACCTGTAAAGAATGACAGAACATTCAATATGACGAAATATATCATTATTAAACGTACAGAAATACAGTGAATGAACATTGAATTGACAAGTGAGATGATTGTTCTTTTTACAGCATCTGTAAAGGACACATGCATATACATGACAAGCCTTACCAGGACCCTGGACAGCGTCTACCCCCGAACCATGAGGCTGCTAAACCAGACTGGCTATCCAGACTACCTGCATTGACCCTTTTTTAAACTAACTCACTCGCACTGAATCTACACACACACACTCACACATACCGTATATACACACACATACCATATATACACACACACTACATATGCCCACACACACATTACATGCACACTGATGCCACACACACACACATACTTACACTGACACACACACACACACACACCGTATATACACACACACACACACATACTTACACTGACACACCAACACACACACACACACGTTCACACTCACCACATAAACTGCTGCCACTGCCTATTGTCTATCCTGTTGCCTAGTAACTTTACCCCTACCTATATGTACAGCACATAGCTACCACAACAATGTCTCTGTTCTATTATAAATGTTGGGACATGTTGAATCCCAGCAGGCAGAGAAGAAGGATCTCCCCCTCTAGAGTCTGGTGTCGTGTTGCAGGATACCGGTAACTTTACCAAACGTTTTCCAGAATCCCGGTTGTAAAACGACAGGAATCAGGAGGGAAGAAGCAAGGAATTCCGTAATCCAGCAACCAGGATTTGTGGAAAGGGATTTCAGGGAACGTTACTGGCATATTGCAACCCTGGCGTGGTTTCTGTCAAGGTTTCTTATCCTGGTGACAGGTTGGTACTGACCTGGAGGGATCATCCTCCTTGGAGAAGGTTTCTTATCCTGGGGACAGAGTGGTACTGACCTGGAGGGATCATCCTCCTTGGAGAAGGTTTCTTATCCTGGGGACAGAGTGGTACTGACCTGGAGGGATCATCCTCCTTGGAGAAGGTTTCTTATCCTGGGGACAGAGTGGTACTGACCTGGAGGGATCATCCTCCTTGGAGAAGGTTTCTTATCCTGGGGACAGAGTGGTACTGACCTGGAGGGATCATCCTCCTTGGAGAAGGTTTCTTATCCTGAGGACAGAGTGGTACTGACCTGGAGGGATCATCCTCCTTGGAGAAGAGTCTATTCAGCTCCACACTGTTCATCTTGTTTTCAAACAGCCCATAACTAAGAGTCACCTAGAGAACACACACCAAACAACTTAGAGGAGAGAAAACACATTACCTGAGGCAGAAATGATTTGTGTGAGTGTGTGTATGTGTGCGTTTGTACATCCATGGGTGTGTGTGTATCTAACCTGTAGAGGCATATGGCTAGGTGTGTGTGTGTGTGTGTGTGTGTGTGTGTGTGTGTGTGTGTGTGTGTGTGTGTGTGTGTGTGTGTGTGTGTGTGTGTGTGTGTGTGTGTGTGTGTGTGTGTGTGTGTGTGTGTGTGTGTGTGTGTGTGTGTGTGTGTGTGTGTGTGTGTGTGTGTGTGTGTGTGTGTGTGTGTGTGTGTGTGTGTGTGCCTGACCTGTAGAGGTATATTGCTGGGCGTCAGCAGTAGCAGGTTCTCCAGGTGAGAGTGGAACATTGAACTGTGGACCATGGATATCCCCAGTCTTCTCTCTACGATGAAGCCTACTGTACAGTCATCTGGCAGACGGATCACTGCTGACGTCTGCTCAAACCTGGGACCACTAGACACACAGGTAGACACACAGGTAGACACACAGGTAGACACACAGGTAGACACACAGGTATACACACAGGTATACACACAGGTAGACACACAGGTAGACACAGAGGTAGACACACAGGTAGACACACAGGTAGACACACACAGAGTCAGATATAGATACACCCACATTGACTCAAACCCAGACCGGACTGTCACACATACAGTCACATAAAGACAAGCATATACACAGACTGTATGTCCAATGACCCAACACACACTGTCACATAAAGACAAGCATATACACAGACTGTATGTCCAATGACCCAACACACACTGTCACATAAAGACAAGCATATACACAGACTGTATGTCCAATGACCCAACACACACTGTCACATAAAGACAAGCATATACACAGACTGTATGTCCAATGACCCAACACACACTGTCACATAAAGACAAGCATATACACAGACTGTATGTCCAATGACCCAACACACACTGTCACATAAAGACAAGCATATACACAGACTGTATGTCCAATGACCCAACACACACTGTCACATAAAGACAAGCATATACACAGACTGTATGTCCAATGACCCAACACACACTGTCACATAAAGACAAGCATATACACAGACTGTATGTCCAATGACCCAACACACACTGTCACATAAAGACAAGCATATACACAGACTGTATGTCCAATGACCCAACACACAGTCACATACATTCACATATATAATGTACTCTCTGACTCTCCATCTTTCACAAAGATAAACCCCTACAAACATACCTGTTCTCATGGACTAGAGTTCCCTCTTGACCCAAACACACCTGTTCTCATGGACTAGAGTTCCCTCTTGACCCAAACACACATGTTCTCATGGACTAGAGTTCCCTCTTGACCCAAACACACACACACATACACAGACACACACACACACACTCCTCACCTAGCCCATGGAGCCATCTTCTCAGCTAGTCTGCGACTCAGACAGAAGCCTGCTCCTCCCGTGGCAAACCAGAACTGCACTTCATTCTAGAAAGAAGAATACACACAGTCAATCACCAAGCAGAACGGCACCTCTTTCTAGAAACACACACAGTCAATCACCAAGCAGAACGGCACCTCTTTCTAGAAACACACACAGTCAATCACCAAGCAGAACGGCACCTCTTTCTAGAAACACACACAGTCAATCACCAAGCAGAACGGCACCTCTCTCTAGAAGAACACACAGTCAATCACCAAGCAGAACGGCACCTCTTTCTAGAAACACACACAGTCAATCACCAAGCAGAACGGCACCTCTCTCTAGAAGAACACACAGTCAATCACCAAGCAGAACGGCACCTCTTTCTAGAAGAACACACACAGTCAATCACCAAGCAGAACGGCACCTCTCTCTAGAAGAACACTCAGTCAATCACCAAGCAGAACGGCACCTCTCTCTAGAAGAACACGCAGTCAATCACCAAGCAGAACGGCACCTCTCTCTAGAAAAACACGCAGTCAATCACCAAGCAGAGCACCTCTCTCTAGAAGAACAGAACGGCACCTCTCTCTAGAAGAACACGCAGTCAATCACCAAGCAGAACGGCACTCTTCTAGAAGAACACGCAGTCAATCACCAAGCAGAACGGCACCTCTCACCAAGCAGAACGGCACCTCTCTAGAAGAACACGCAGTCAATCACCAAGCAGAACGGCACCTCTCTCTAGAAGAACACGCAGTCAATCACCAAGCAGAACGGCACCTCTCTCTAGAAGAACACGCAGTCAATCACCAAGCAGAACGGCACCTCTCTCTAGAAGAACACACAGTCAATCACCAAGCAGCAGAAGAACACGGTCACCCAAGCAGAACGGCACCTCTCTCTGAAGAACACGCAGTCAATCACCAAGCAGAACGGCACCTCTCTCTAGAAGAACACACAGTCAATCACCAAGCAGAACGGCACCTCTTCTAGAAGAACACGCAGTCAATCACCAAGCAGAACCAACACAATCACCAAGAGACGGCACCTCTCTCTAGAAGAACACACAGTCAATCACCAAGCAGAACGGCACACAGTCAATCTCTCTCTAGAAGAACACACAGTCAATCACCAAGCAGAACGGCACCTCTCTCTAGAAGAACACGCAGTCAATCACCAAGCAGAACGGCACCTCTTTCTAGAAGAACACACACAGTCAATCACCAAGCAGAACGGCACCTCTCTCTAGAAGAACACGCAGTCAATCACCAAGCAGAACGGCACCTCTCTCTAGAAGAACACACAGTCAATCACAAGCAGAACGGCACCTCTCTCTAGAAGAACACACAGTCAATCACCAAGCAGAACGGCACCTCTCTCTAGAAGAACACACAGTCAATCACCAAGCAGAACGGCACCTCTCTCTAGAAGAACACACAGTCAATCACCAAGCAGAACGGCACCTCTCTCTAGAAGAACACACAGTCAATCACCAAGCAGAACGGCACCTCTCTCTAGAAGAACACAGAAGAACAGTCAATCACCAAGCAGAACGGCACCTCTCTCTAGAAGAACACGCAGTCAATCACCAAGCAGAACGGCACCTCTCTCTAGAAGAACACGCAGTCAATCACCAAGCAGAACGGCACCTCTCTCTAGAAGAACACGCAGTCAATCACCAAGCAGAACGGCACCTCTCTCTAGAAGAACACGCAGTCAATCACCAAGCAGAACGGTCAAGAAGAACACGCAGTCAATCACCAAGCAGAACGGCACCTCTCTCTAGAAGAACACACAGTCAATCACCAAGCAGAACGGCACCTCTCTCTAGAAGAACACACAGTCAATCACCAAGCAGAACGGCACCTCTCTCTAGAAGAACACACAGTCAATCACCAAGCAGAACGGCACCTCTCTCTAGAAGAACACACAGTCAATCACCAGTCAATCTCTCTAGAAGAACACACAGTCAATCACCAAGCAGAACGGCACCTCTCTCTAGAAGAACACACAGTCAATCACCAAGCAGAACGGCACCTCTCTCTAGAAGAACACACTGTCAATCACCAAGCAGAACGGCACCTCTCTTTGGAACAGTTAGCTTCAACACAAGACATGAACAGAGCCCAGACTTCCACCTTCCAGACAGAATGAACCATGTAAAGGTTGATGTGCTAGAACAGGTGGAGGAAACTCCCTCCATCCACAACGATGATACAACTCTCTCTGTGTCCTCAGTTTCCCTCAAACTCAGCTTATTCTGTGATGTACTTACAACGAGAGACTTTCTCAGTTCTCTCTGACTCACTTTGCTATGAGTCTGGCATACGCTACTTTTACGCATTTATAGAAGTACTGACATATTTTGTGTGCTATTTACCTTGTACGTGATTAGCAAGGAGATCGTGTATGTTTATATTTGTGTAGCATTTGTCAAACGGACAATATATCTGTTATTTGTCTGGTATTTGTCATGAAAATCAGATGGGTGGAGTTGTTGTGTATCTCATCGATGAGGCTGTAGTGGAGCAGGTTGAGTAGGGGAGCAGGTTGAGTAGTGGAGCAGGTTGAGTAGTGGAGCAGGTTGAGTAGTGGAGCAGGTTGAAGTAGTGGTTGAGTAGTGGAGCAGGTTGAGTAGTGGAGCAGGTTGAGTAGTGGAGCAGGTTGAGTAGTGGAGCAGGTTGAGTAGTGGAGCAGGTTGAGTAGTGGAGCAGGTTGAGTAGTGGAGCAGGTTGAGTAGTGGAGCAGGTTGAGTAGTGGAGCAGGTTGAGTAGTGGAGCAGGTTGAGAGATTCAAGTTTCTTGGTGTCCACATCACCAACAAACTAACATGGTCCAAGCACACCAGAAGAGGGCATGACATCACCTATTCCCCCTCAGGAGACTGAAAACATTTGGCAGATCCTCAAAAGGTTCTACAGCTGCACCATCGAGAGCAGCCTGGCTGGTTGCATCACTGCCTGGTACGGCAACTGCTCAATCTCCGAGCAGTTGCCGTACGACCCAGTACATCACCGGGGCCAAGCTTCCTGCCACCCAAAAATTGTCAAAGACTCCAGACACCCTAGTCATAGACTGTTCTCTCTGCTACCACACGTTAAGCAATACCGGAGCTCCAAGTCTAGATCCAAGAGGCTTCTAAACAGCTTCTACCCCCAAGCCACAAGACACCTGAACATCTAATCAAATGGCTACCGGACTATTTACACCCCCCCCCCCCTCTTTTACCCTGCTGCTACTCTCTGTTTATTATCTATGCATAGCCACTTTAATAACTCTACCTACATGTGCATATTACCTCAATTACCTCGACTAACCGGTGCCCCCGCACATTGACCCTATTTTAATGCTGCTCTAATTATTTGCTACATTTCTCTCTTTCTTTTTGTAGGTGTTTTTCTTAAAACTGAATTTTTGGTTAAGGGCTTGTAATTAAGCACCTTTCATTGTATTTCGGTTGTAAGGTTGTACCTGTTGTATTCAGCATTTCACTGTACGGTTGTAAGGTTGTACCTGTTGTATTCAGCATTTCACTGTAAGGTTGTAAGGTTGTACCTGTTGTATTCAGCATTTCACTGTAAGGTTGTAAGGTTGTACCTGTTGTATTCAGCATTTCACTGTAAGGTTGTAAGGTTGTACCTGTTGTATTCAGCATTTCACTGTACGGTTGTAAGGTTGTACCTGTTGTATTCAGCATTTCACTGTAAGGTTGTAAGGTTGTACCTGTTGTATTCAGCATTTCACTGTACGGTTGTAAGGTTGTACCTGTTGTATTCAGCATTTCACTGTACGGTTGTAAGGTTGTACCTGTTGTATTCAGCATTTCGGTTGCCGTGACAGCAGTGTAAATCACAACAGGTATGTGTATCATCTTTCTCCCAAGGTCCTCTCCTCCTTCCTCTCTGGAGTCCCCCTCTCCTCCTTCCTCTCTGGAGTCCCCCTCTCCTCCTTCCTCTCTGGAGTCCCCCTCTCCTCCTTCCTCTCTGGAGTCCCCCTCTCCTCCTTCCTCTCTGGAGTCCCCCTCTCCTCCTTCCTCTCTGGAGTCCCCCTCTCCTCCTTCCTCTCTGGAGTCCCCCTCTCCTCCTTCCTCTCTGGAGTCCCCCTCTCCTCCTTCCTCTCTGGAGTCCCCCTCTCCTCCTTCCTCTCTGGAGTCCCCCTCTCCCTCCTTCCTTCCTGGAGTCCCCCTCTCCTCCTTCCTCTCTGGAGTCCCCCTCTCCTCCTTCCTCTCTGGAGTCCCCTCTCCTCCTTCCTCTCTGGAGTCCCCCTCTCCCTCCTTCCTCTCTGGAGTCCCCCTCTCCTCCTTCCTCTCTGGAGTCCCCCTCTCCTCCCCTCCTCTCATCCTCATCTTCTCTGACCTTGTGTTCCCTTTCTCTAGGGAGTGTGAGGCCTGTCCTACTGTCAATGCTAAATCTACTCTCTAACCAGGGAGGAG
>NC_060198.1:955381-967881 GCF_021184085.1 Oncorhynchus gorbuscha
TACAGTAGTTGTCACATATAAATATACAGACATGCGGGGAACACACTCACACACACTCCCCCTCGACCCTGCCTCCCCCTCGACCCTGCCTCCCCCTCGACCCTGCCTCCCCCTCCCAGTACCTTTAGCTTGGGGAGTCGTTTGATGGTCTTGAGAGGTCGTAGTACCCTCAGTACTCTCAGAGACTTGATAGTGCTGATGTCTTTCCCTTTGCCAGTCCCCTACAGGTTGGCATGGGAATAACACGACAACGTCAGTGCCAGGGGGAGAGGTGGAAGTTAAAGTTCAAAGGGCACTTACCACACCCGTTTGTGAGAATATAGGCCTAACCCATTCTTAAGGTCAGGAAAAGCTCCTGTCCTGGTTGGGATAACTTATCTCTCATACAGAGATAGTCAACAGTTGACAAGACTAGCACACTTGTCTTACACAGGTTAAAACATAGTACAGAGACAATCAGATCTCAGTCTCTTTTTCTGCAAAAAAGAATCCTTCTGTATGAATCACATGAACCGATATGTGATCAGTTGTTTGATCAGCTGGTTTCATGGCCAGTACTTTTTGAGAAGCATGTTTCAACCATGAAATATTATCAACAGACATCTGACGGGATGCCCAGCCAAACCTCTTTCTTTCTTTTTCACAACATTTCATTACCCAGGAGAATGTGAGTGGATGTCAGGGTGTTATAGTATTATTACACGGCAGGATTATCATTTCAACAATATAATCCATGAGCCTGATACCATTATGGGCTCATAACCCTCAGTCCCAACAGGGTTGAATGGTTTCCTTTCCTTATCTCCTTATACTGCTGCCTATGAAAGGGCTGGATACCATTCCGGTTTATTGTCACCCTCAGATAAGTGATGTGACTTGAAGGAAAGGAGACGAGGAAAGGATGCTATCTGAGACGATTGGGACGTGGCCATATGACGTTGCTGATGTCAGTCACAAGATGTGACATCACAGATAGAACACAGAACAGTTCATTCAACCAGAAGAGGAATTATTTAGTCTGTGTCATCAGGGCTGCGTCCAACATGTCACCCTGTTCCTATATAGTGCACCACTATTGACCAGGCCTAGGGCTCTATAGAGGGAATAGAGTGCTATTTCAGATGCAGCCTGTTGTGGTAAATGACCAACGACATCCTGTGTTTTTATGTGCCTACTTCCTTTTATTCATAACAATAAGGGGCTGTAGATCCCATGATTTGTTCAGCCTATAAAACAATACTAGGGAAAGAAAAATCTCCACGTCAAGGGGACCATATCAGAGAGTTGATCTTTACTGTAAGTGGAATGACAGCCATTTTAAAAACAAGGACCGTCGGCTGGAGGACTGCCAAGGAGCAGGAGCAGAGTGTGTGTGTGTGTGAGAGGTCTTTCATCAAGCCTTTAACTATGAACTGCAGAGGTCTGCTCTCTCAAATTCTCAAGACAATTCAATTCATTGGTGATTGATTGAGTCTGGTCTTTGGCAACTGTAGTGTGTTGTTTGTGTGTGCTTCGATAATCAATATGCCTTACTCTGCTGATCCTCAATAGACTGAATAGACTAGAGTCCTCTCTATCAGAGCAGTATGAGAGTATTAGAGAAAAGCTCTTCTCGGGATAGGCATTAAGAATTTGCATTTATAGCAACTGTATTATAGACACCTATACAATGATAGCATTAGCTACTATATATAGCAAAAGCATGTAGCGTTAGCTACTGTATATAGCATTAGCATGTAGCATCAGCTACTGTATATTCGATTAGCATGTAGCATAAGCTACTGTATATAGCATTAAAATTTAGCAATAGCTACAGTATATGCGATTAGCATTACCTTTAGCTGCAATACATAGTGTGAGCATCAAGCTACTATATATAACATTAGAATAAGCTATAGTATATAGACCTATACAATGATAGTAAGTAGCATTAGCAAGAAGCATGTTGCATTAGCTACAGTATATTATAGATACCGGTACAATGATAGCAAGTTGCAATTAGCTACAGTATATATCGCACTGTAAGACACCTATTAATACAATGATAGCATCTATGTTCATTGGTGAATTGCATCTTTTAGATTTTTAACACACGCTTTAGCTACATTAAGCAATACACTATGCATCCGGTTTGTACTGCATTGAATCATTTTAGGGGGATATCATGAAGCGTTACAATTGGTTCCTGGAGGTGGAGGGGTTCCGGAATGGTCCACAGGCAGACCACATGTGGGTGTGACAACAGTGAATGGAGGAAGAGAAGGCAACGAGAAACGGCGAGAATGAGAGCGGAACGACTAGAGGAACAAAGAAAGAAAGAGAGAGAAGCCATTTTGGACCGGACAAAGAAAGAGAGAGAGACAGACAGAGACAGAAAGAGAGAGAGACAGTGAGACAGACAGAGACAGAACTTTACTTTACTTTGCGAAGCTCCTGTAGAAATCACCAAGGCAACGACAGCGAGAAAGGGTCAGTGACAGAAACAGAGAGAAAGAACAAAAGATGGAGGGATAGGGAGAAAGAGAGGAAGAAAGACAGAGACACACTTACAGAGATAGAAAACACAGCTAGAGACAGGAAAGGGGGAAGGGGTTTGGAGAAGGAGAAAACACCCATATGAGAGACAGACAGAGAAAATAGGAGAGGAAAGCAAGATGGAGTGCTTTTGGATAGATATAAACCCCACCCCTCCCCAACACTCTGACTCCTCCCACCAACTCTGGTTGCTATGACAACAACTGTGATGTCGAAGATGGAATGTTTACATACCTGTTCACAAAAAAATTACACTTACTTATTTCCTTTGATTACCTTAATAATATTGGTAATAGTGCAGATCCATTTCTTTTGATTACCTTAATAATACTGGTAATAGTGCAGATCCATTTCTTTAGTGGAGACCTTTTTCTTATTACATAGAAAGCCTTACTGAGACTAAAAGCCTTACTGATCTAAACATTACTCAATTCTAACAATTGTAACTAGGTTCTGTTACAAAAGGGTGGCGAAGTCTTAAACCTGTCACATGCATTATTACCTATTTACCTGCTATTTACAATACTTACTACATTATTAGTAGTACTACTATTAATACATACAGTGCTACTTACTACTATGAATATTACTAGCATTATATATACTATTATCATTACTTCTACTCACTTACTACCTACACTATTATATTATACCTAGGCTGCAGTCCAAACTCAAAGTAGACAGCCCTCTGCCGTAAACCCTCTGCCCTTGAATGACGTTTTACATCCAAGTGTACCTTAAATGTCACTTGCCCAAGTGAGGGAGAGTGATGATCGGAGAGGCAACGTCCTTGGTGGAAATCTTGAAGTTTAACTTAAAAACAACCAACCTAAAGCTATTAATGTACCTAGTAAGCTAACGTATCCAACAAGCACTCCTGTCAGGTAGTTAGCTACAGTTACCTATAACTGGCTAGCTCGTTTTATAGTTTGATGATTTATTCCAATAAATTACAGAATTCCCCAAAATATATTTATGAAGCTATCTACATTTTTTTTAACCCCCTTTTCTCCCCATTTTCGTGGTTTCCAATTGGTAGTTACAGTCTTCTTACAGTCCATCGCTGAAACCCCTGTACCGTCTCTGGAGGTCTGAAGTGTCAGCGTGCATTGTGCCTGGACCCCAAAGAAGTCGCTAGTGTGCGATGGGACAGGAACATCCCTGCCGGCCAAACCCTCCCCTAACCCGGACGACGCTGGGCCAAACCCTCCCTAACCCGGACGACGCTGGGCCAGACCCTCCCCTAACCCGGACGACGCTGGGCCAAACCCTCCCTAACCCGGACGACGCTGGGCCAAACCCTCCCCTAACCCGGACGACGCTGGGCCAAACCCTCCCTAACCCGGACGACGCTGGGCCAAACCCTCCCCTAACCCGGACGACGCTGGGCCAATTGTGCGCCGCCCCATGGATCTCCAGGTCGTAGCCGGCTGCGACAGAGGCTGGACTCAAACCAGGTTCCAGTGCCTTAGACCACTGTGCCACTCGGGAGGTGAGCTATCTTACTTTTTATAGGCTCCTCACTACGAGACTAAGCCAATTTGCCAACGATAAAATCCAAATTTTGTCTGACCACCAGAGTTTGACATGTGACTACAGTTTGCATTGAATTGTGGGTCATATCAGCCCCACAAGTGATCAAAGTTCTTCACTCCCTCCTCCGAGCTAAAGCGAGGGGGCAAAGTTTGTGAGTTGGACCTCCGCTTAAGACGGCAATCAAACTGCATCCGGTTTCGACGGCGATTCTCCAGAGGGAAAGTGGCAGGCGCTGAGGGCTGAGGGGGAGTGTTTGGACTGTAGCCTTACTCTCCTGTTGGATCCTCAAAGCCAGAGGTAAAGTGGCAGGCGCAGAGGGCTGAGGGGGAGTGTTTGGACTGTAGCCCTACTCTCCTGTTGGATCCTCAAAGCCAGAGGGAAAGTGGCAGGCGCAGAGGGCTGAGGGGGAGTGTTTGGACTGTAGCCCTACTCTCCTGTTGGATCCTCAAAGCCAGAGGGAAAGTGGCAGGCGCAGAGGGCTGAGGGGAGTGTTTGGACTGTAGCCCTACTCTCCTGTTGGATCCTCAAAGCCAGAGGTAAAGTGGCAGGCGCAGAGGGCTGAGGGGGAGTGTTTGGACTGTAGCCCTACTCTCCTGTTGGATCCTCAAAGCCAGAGGGAAAGTGGCAGGCGCAGAGGGCTGAGGGGGAGTGTTTGGACTGTAGCCCTACTCTCCTGTTGGATCCTCAAAGCCAGAGGGAAAGTGGCAGGCGCAGAGGGCTGAGGGGGAGTGTTTGGACTGTAGCCCTACTCTCCTGTTGGATCCTCAAAGCCAGAGGTAAAGTGGCAGGCGCAGAGGGCTGAGGGGGAGTGTTTGGACTGTAGCCCTACTCTCCTGTTGGATCCTCAAAGCCAGAGGGAAAGTGGCAGGCGCAGAGGGCTGAGGGGGAGTGTTTGGACTGTAGCCCTACTCTCCTGTTGGATCCTCAAAGCCAGAGGGAAAGTGGCAGGCGCAGAGGGCTGAGGGGGAGTGTTTGGACTGTAGCCCTACTCTCCTGTTGGATCCTGGAAAGTGGCAGGCGCAGAGGGCTGAGGGGAGTGTTTGGACTGTAGCCCTACTCTCCTGTTGGATCCTCAAAGCCAGAGGTAAAGTGGCAGGCGCAGAGGGCTGAGGGGGAGTGTTTGGACTGTAGCCTTACTCTCCTGTTGGATCCTCAAAGCCAGAGGTAAAGTGGCAGGCGCAGAGGGCTGAGGGGGAGTGTTTGGACTGTAGCCTTACTCTCCTGTTGGATCCTCAAAGCCAGAGGTAAAGTGGCAGGCGCAGAGGGCTGAGGGGGAGTGTTTGGACTGTAGCCTTACTCTCCTGTTGGATCCTCAAAGCCAGAGGTAAAGTGGCAGGCGCAGAGGGCTGAGGGGGAGTGTTTGGACTGTAGCCCTACTCTCCTGTTGGATCCATTCATTGATGGTTAGAGGGATCGGTTCGGCCCTCTACGTATCTCTCTATCCCTGTATTCATTCAACAGCAATACTTATCGATCCTACTCAGCAATTTATTTAGTCAAATAACTAAACACAATATTCCACTAAGTTCTCTCTAAATAGGTGGAGAAGTCAGGTGGAAAGTCCCTGAAGCCTTTCTTCACAGTAACGGCTGTATTAATTTAACAGTAAAACTGATCTTATCTCTTAATAACCATCAATTAGCCAGGTCTTAACTGAGACAAACATCTCATTAAATCTATTGTTATCTAATGGGCCCCGCAAGGCACGGACGTACTGTAATACTGTACAACACAGGGCAGTTTAGGCCTGGGATCTAACAAATGTATTTTGGGGTAGTTTTCTGCTCATTGAGAGAGAACCGTAAATATTGTAGACACCGTAGAATAGTGGATACTGTTCATCTACATACGGTAACCATAAAAACAGACACGCGCACGATACATGCATACACACACAGGCATACACACACAGGCGTAAGTACGCACGCATATAAACACACACACACACACAGATTCAAATGCATAGTCAAAGTGGCTCGTAAACATGCAGTTCTCCATCATTGTGACAGTCCAGTGTCATTCAATGACGGTGCCAGAAGCGGATTTGTTGAGTCAGAAACCTTAACTCGACAGTCTTGTCTCCCCTATGTGAGACTCAACAAATCAAGGCTCCACAGAAACCAGTGGAGCCCTAACCCTGAGCATCAGGGTAGCCCTGAGCAAATGGAGGAAGTGGACAAGAGGAGGAGTAAAGGAGAAGAGGAAGGGAGCGGGCTGGGAAGGGTGGAGAGGAGGAGGGTTGACAGGTTGGGGGAGGGGAGAACAGGCCACCAAGGAGGTAAGGAAGGCAGAGAGGAGAAAAGGAGGAATAAGGAGAAATATCACAGGAACAAGGAAAGGGAGGAAAGAGAGAAGTAAGGAGGGAGAAAGGAGGGAGGGAAGCATCCTCTTGGAAGGGAGGGAGGGGACGTCATGCTGGAGAGGGTGCAGTAGGCCAGTGGAGTGATTTTAAACTCGCAGAGAGAGTCAACAAACCTATCAGTCTCCATAGAAACAGCCACGTTGAGGACCACCAACTATAGGCAGTTCAAACTACTGTCATACACTACAAACATACACATCATACATAACAATATACAGTGGCTTGCGAAATATTCAGCCCCTTTGGCATTTTTCCTATTTTGTTGCCTTACAACCTGGAATTAAAATTGATTTTAGGGGGGGTTTGTATCATTTGATTTACACAACATGCCTACCACTTTGAAGATGCAACATTTTCATCGTGAAACAAACAAGAAATAAGACCAACAAAACAGAAAACTTGAGCGTGCATAACTATTCACAGCCCCAAAGTCAATACTTAGTAGAGACACCTTTTGCAGCAATTACAGCTGCAAGCCTCTTGGGGTATGTCTCTGTAAGCTTGGCACATCTAGCCACTGGGATTTTTGCCCATTCTTCAAGGCAAAACTGCTCCAGCTCCTTCAAGTTGGATGGGTTCTGCTGGTGTACAGCAGTCTTTAAGTCATACCACAGATTCTCAACTGGATTGAGGTCTGGGCTTTGACTAGGCCATTCCAAGACATTTAAAAGTTTCCCCTTAAACCACTCGTTTTGCTTTATCAGTATGCTTAGGGTCATTGTCCTGCTGGAAGGTGAACCTGCGTCCCAGTCTCAAACCTCTGGAAGACTGAAACAGGTTTCCCTCAAGAATTTCTCTGTATGAAAAACATCCCCACAGCATGATGCTGCCACCACCATGCTTCACGGTGGGGATGAGGTCCTTGGGGTGATGAGCGGTGTTGGGTTTGTGCCAGACATAGTGTTTTCCTTGATGGCCAAAAAGCTTAATTTTTGTCTCATCTGACCAGAGTGCGTTCTTCCATATGTTTGGGGAGTCTCCCACATGCCTTTTGGCAAACAACAAACATGTTTGCTTATTTTTTTCTTTAAGCAATGGCTTTTTTCTGGCCACTCTTCCGTAAAGCCCAGCTCTGTGGAGTGTATGGCTTAAAGTGGTCCTATGGATAGATACTCCAATCTCCGCTGTGGAGCTTTGCAGCTCCTTCAGGGTTATCTTTGGTCTCTTTGTTGCCTCTCTGATTAATGCCCTCCTTGCCTGGTCCATGAGTTTTGGTGAGTGGCCCTCTCTTGGCAGGTTTGTTGTGGTGCCATATTCCTTCCATTTGTTAATAATAGATTTAATGGTGTTAAAGGTTTCTGATGTTTTTTTTATAACCCAACCCTGATCTGTACCTCTCCACAACTTTGTCCCTGACCTGTTTGGAGAGCTCCTTGGTCTTCATGGTGCCACTTGCTTGGTGGTGCCCCTTGCTTAGTGGTGTTGCAGACTCTGGAGCCTTTCAGAACAGGTGTATATATTCTGAGATCATGTGACAGATCAAGTGACACTTAGATTGCACACAGGTGAACTTTATTTAACTAATTATGTGACTTCTGAAGGTAATTGGTTGCACCAGTTCTTATTTAGGGGCTTCATAGCAAAGGGCATGAATACATATGCACTCACCACTTTTCCGATTTTGTTTTTGTTGAATTTATTTGAAACAAGTAATTTTTTGAATTTCACTTGACCAATTTGGACTATTTTGTGTCTGTCCATTACATGAAATCCAAATAAAAATCCATTTAAATTACAGGGTGTAATGCAACAAAATAGGAAAAACACCAAGGGGATGAATACTTTTACAAGGCACTGTATATGTACTGATCAATGCTGTTCATATATACACCCTTGTATGTACACCTTCCTCAGTCCTTGTGGTCTCCTAGCGTTGTACTTGTCACACTCTTTCAATGCACATGTACAATTACTGCATGTTACATCATCAATCAAGTTACCCTAGCGACCTTGTTATTGTCACATTCATGCTACCTGAACAATCTAGTAACCATAGCAACCTGCAGCTGTCCAGAAACACAAAAGGTCACCTTGGTAGCACCATAGAGATCCAATTAAATTACTAGAGGGGCCATGTCATAAATCCTCAAAGGTCCAGAATGGGGTGAAAATGGATGCAATATTGGACAGGGAGAATTTCAAACCAGTCTAATTGGAATGACTGGCAGTAGATTCCTGATTTTACTTATGTGGGAAAATAAAAGTAAGGCATGTGATATATCAGAAATTGTGTAATATAATTATTGTCAACCTAAAATATTGTCATATGATTACAAAGATAGTTTATAAGGGTTTATACAAATTGTCTGTATTAATAGCCAGTGTTGTAAAGTACTTAAGTGAAAATAGTAGTTTTTTGGGGTATTTGTAATTGACTTTTATATTTTTCGACAACTTCACTACATTTCTTATTTTTTAACCCCCTTTTTCTCCCCAATTTCGTGGTATCCAATTGTTAGTCGTTACTGTCTTGGCTCATCGCTACAACTTCCGCACGGACTCGGGAGAGGCGAAGGTCGAGAGCCATGCGTCCTCCGAAACAACAGCGCACATCCAACCCGGAAGCCAGCCGCACCAATGTGTCGAAGGAAACACCATACCCCTAGGGACCTGGACAGCGTGCACTGCGCCCGGCTCTCCACAGGAGTCGCTAGTGCGTGATGAGACAAGGATATCCCTACCGGCCAAACCCTCCCTAACCCGGACGACGCTAGGCCAATTGTGCGCCGCCCCATGGGCCTCCCGGTCGCGGCCGGCTGCGACAGAGTCTGGACTCGAACCCAGAGTCTCTGGTGGCACAACTTCACTACATTTCTAAATCAAATAATGTACTTTTCTAGCCATCTATTTTCCCTGACACGCAAAATTACAGGAAAATGGTCCAATTTACACACTTATCAAGAAAACATCCCTGGTCCTCCCTACTGCCTCTGATCTGGAGGACTCACTAAACAGAGAACATCCCTGGTCATCCCTACTGCCTCTGATCTGGAGGACTCACTAAACAGAGAACATCCCTGGTCATCCCTACTGTCTCTGATCTGGAGGACTCACTAAACAGAGAACATCCCTGGTCCTCCCTACTGCCTCTGATCTGGAGGACTCACTAAACAGAGAACATCCCTGGTCCACCCTACTGCCTCTGATCTGGAGGACTCACTAAACAGAGAACATCCCTGGTCCTCCCTACTGCCTCTGATCTGGAGGACTCACTAAACAGAGAACATCCCTGGTCCTCCCTACTGCCTCTGATTTGGAGGACTCACTAAACAGAGAACATCCCTGGTCCTCCCTAATGCCTCTGATCTGGAGGACTCACTAAACAGAGAACATCCCTGGTCCACCCTACTGCCTCTGATCTGGAGGACTCACTAAACAGAGAACATCCCTGGTCCACCCTACTGCCTCTGATCTGGAGGACTCACTAAACAGAGAACATCCCTGGTCATCCCTACTGTCTCTGATCTGGAGGACTCACTAAACAGAGAACATCCCTGGTCCTCCCTACTGCCTCTGATTTGGAGGACTCACTAAACAGAGAACATCCCTGGTCATCCCTACTGCCTCTGATCTGGAGGACTCACTAAACAGAGAACATCCCTGGTCCTCCCTACTGCCTCTGATCTGGAGGACTCACTAAACAGAGAACATCCCTGGTCCACCCTACTGCCTCTGATCTGGAGGACTCACTAAACAGAGAACATCCCTGGTCATCCCTACTGTCTCTGATCTGGAGGACTCACTAAACAGAGAACATCCCTGGTCCTCCCTACTGCCTCTGATTTGGAGGACTCACTAAACAGAGAACATCCCTGGTCCTCCCTAATGCCTCTGATCTGGAGGACTCACTAAACAGAGAACATCCCTGGTCCACCCTACTGCCTCTGATCTGGAGGACTCACTAAACAGAGAACATCCCTGGTCCACCCTACTGCCTCTGATCTGGAGGACACACTAAACAGAGAACATCCCTGGTCATCCCTACTGCCTCTGATCTGGCGGACTCACTAAACACAAATGCTTTGTTTGTAAATGATGTCTATCAGTAATTTAAAAAATTTAGAACATTGTGCAGTCTGGTTTGCAACCTCTTAAAAATATGTATGTTTACACAATTTGTTTTTTTGATTTTCCACCATTTCATGTCAGAAGACAGCGATCTAGCGATACAGACCTTCCTAGGACCATTTGGGCGGCAGATAGCCTAGTGGTTAGAGCGTTGGACTAGCAACCGAAAAGTTGCAAGATTGAATCCCCGAGCTGACAAGGTAAATTCTGTCATTCTGATCAAGGAAGTTATTAACCCACTGTGCACAGGCCATCATTAAAAATAAGAATTTGCTCTTAACTGACTAGCCAAGTTAAATAAAGGTTTAAAAAAATGGTCCTGTCAAATAAACTTGTATTGGACTCCCTCTGGTGGTCAGCAGCAGCATCACATCCATTTATATCACTGCAACGTAACCTTCCGAGCACTATGATAAATAATGGGACCTACACACTTCCTTAAACCTAAAGTAAGTAAAAAAATATGTATATATATTTGTGGAAGTTAAACAAAATGCCCTTTACATAGGCCTTCTCCCCTTTGCTATAGGAGGGGTGCACACTGTTTCAATGGCCCAAATGTTTAGACAATCACACATTTGATAGATTTTGACTCTCACTAATGTCATGATATGTTTGGTAAGGTAATAAAGAAGGTGAAATATTTTGGGTAGCTGTTCCTAAAACAGACTATAACTGACACTATGATACTATTTTATGGGGCGGCATCATTCCTCTAAAACTGGCTGGCTAGCTAGCTAACAAACACAGTGCAGATAAATTCTTCAAATTCATTATTTTACACAATATCTTATCACAATGCCCTGACCAAAATGGCTGACCTTTATCCCATCATAAGAAGGTTCATGACCATTCTAGTATTCTAATTCCTAATTCTATGTGTAGCACAGTTCAAAACATTGGTCACATTCTCCATCATAGAATGTTAGTGACATCTCAATCCGACATTGCCGTGAAGACAACTGGAAACGTTCAGCTTCTTCCTCTTGTTACATCATCAACACTGTCAACACCTCATCGTAACACATCCCAGCCAGGTGTGTGTGATGTCATCATGTAATCCATGTGAGTACCGGTGCAGGCATGCCATTGGAGCTGAGGAGGATGTACACACACACTCTCTTTCATTCTGTCCTTCTCTCTCTCCTTCCTCCACCTTCCGCCTCTCGTCTCCATTCTCTCGCTCATTCATACTCAGGCACATATATCCATATACAACTGTCGATATGCGGACAATATCTCAAGATAAAAAATCATTCCACCCTCAGTGACCTGCCCGAAAACATTCACCCCTCTCCTCCCTCCTTCCCTTTCTCGGCTCCCCCAGGCTCCCCCAGGCTCCCCCAGGCCGTGCAGAGGATAATAAATAGTCAAATACCTGCTCTTCTGGTGGATGAGTGGAGTGATTACCGGTAACCATTAACGGGTGTGTAAAGGTGTGTGTGTGAGTGTGTGAGGTGTGCGTGTGTGAGGTGTGTGATATAACGGGAGGACAGGGCAAGGTGTGTGCCTCGCAGCTCTGAACCAGAACGACCTGGGCACTAGAGGGTTACCGGGTGCCTGGGGAACCCTCAGCCTCACACAGCGTAAGGGGACAGGGGCGCTCTCAGGGGGGAGGTTTGGGTGAGGGGGTGGGAGGGAGAGGATGATTGGGTGCAGTTGAAGGCTGGGAGATGTGGAGAAAGTTCGGGGAGGGATTAGGTGGTCGGGTGATTGGGTAGGGGTGCATTTAGTGGGGTTTGGGGGAGTTGGGAGGTTTTTGGGGAAGGCAGGTTGGAGGGGATGCAACAGTGAGCTAGGTTGGGGAGGGAGGTGGGAGGCAGGGGTTAGATGCAAGTAGTTGGGTGGGAGGGCAGCTGAGGGCTAGGTTTGGGAAGGTGGTGGTGGGGGGGTGTTGTAAGGTAAACTGAAGGAATCATTAGTAAGATGGCCGGCTGACTTGTGGCTGGTTGAGAGGAGTGTAAAGAGTGAAATGTGCAGATGTGATGAAATAATGAAT
>NC_060198.1:972881-987881 GCF_021184085.1 Oncorhynchus gorbuscha
ATTGCCGCGGGGACTTGCTTCCATTCAGCCACAAGAGCATTAGTGAGGTCATATACTGATTAGGGAGGGTTTGTCCGGGTTAGGGGAGGGTTTGTCCGGGTTAGGGTAGGGTTTGTCCGGGTTAGGGGAGGGTTTGTCCGGGTTAGGGGAGGGTTTGTCCGGGTTAGGGGAGACGTTGTCCGGGTGAGGGGAGGGTTTGTCCGGCTGGGATGTCCTTGTCGGGCTTTACACCACTCCAGCCGACGCTTGGCATGGCGCATGGTGATCTTAGGCTTGTTCGGCCATGGAAACACATTTCATGAAGCTCCTGACGAACAGTTCTTGTGCTGACGTTGCTTCCAGAGGCAGTTTGGAACTTGGTAGTGAGAGTTGCAACCGAGGACAGATTATTTTTATGCTCTACGTGCTTCAGTACTCGGCGGTCGATTTTATACACCTGTCAGCAACGAGTCTGGCTGAAATAGCTGAATCCACTAATTTGAAGGGGTGTCCACATACTTTTGTATATATAGTGTACAACACCCACGTACACACACACACGCACTCACGGGTTGGTGGTGGACAGTATGAAACAGGAGCTGAACGGGGGCATTGGTTTGGGACCATCTTCATCGCCCCCTTCATCCTCCTCTTCCTCCTTCTTCTCCTCATCCTTCTTTTTCTGGTCTGTGTTAGCATTCTTGTTCACTGAGATGAAGAGAGGAAAATAGGAGAGAGCGAGAGAGAGAGAGATGAAGAGAGAGAGAGAGAGAGTTGAAGAGAGTCAAGAGAGAGTGTCAAAGTATTAGAATGATCCAAAATAGTACATTCACCACCCATACATAAACACACACACACACACACACACACACACACACACACACACACACACACACACACACACACACACACACACACACACACACACACACACACACACACACACACACACACACACACACACACACACACACACACACACACACACACCGTCTTCCCCCACACACACCCACCCACCTTGCAGGATGGCATTGGTGGAGGGATATGGATAGACAGGAGGCATCATATCCACGACCGTATGAGCCGGCTTGGCCATACTGGTCAGAATTAGACTGTCCATACTATGGTGGTGTGTGTCTGCTGTCACACTGCGGTTCAGGAGGTTATTCACAAGGTCAGGGTGGTCTGGGGGCAGCGGGTGGAGGGTGTGGTCGTGTAGTTTGCTGTTGTTGAGTAGGTTGTCTAGGTCTTCCCTGTACTGACTGTCCTGTCTGAGGATGGGCCGTGCGGTGGAGAGGTTGGGGCCACTGCAGTGGTGGTCTCTGATGGAGGGATGGGGGGTGGGCGGAGAGGGAGGGAGAGGGAAAGAGAGGAAGAGTGAGAGGGGGTAGAGTTTGGGGAGGCAGGTGCAAGGACAGTGACATCTTGAAAAAACATAGTTACTATGCTGCTCATTTAATGACATACAGTACAGGACACTGGCTTCGACAAATCAATAGCAATCTACACCACCGTTTAAAAGTTTGGGGTCACTTAGAAATGAATGAAACAAAAAAAAGTTCATTAAAATAACATCAAATTGATCAGAAATACAGTGTAGACATTGTTAATGTTGGAAAAGGCAGAATATCTACATAGGCGTACAGACAATGGACAATGACTCAAAGCACAGCTCCAAACTATGCAATAACTATTTAGGGAAGAAGCAGTCAGCTGGTATCCTGTCTATAATGGAGTGGCCAGCACAGTCACCGGATCTCAACCCTATTGAGCTGTTGTGGGAGCAGCTTGACCGTATGGTACGTAAGAAGTGCCCATCAAGCCAATCCAACTTGTGGGAGGTGCTTCAGGAAGCATGAGGTGAAATCTCTTCAGATTATCTCAGCAAATTGACAACTAGAATGCCAAAGGTCTGCAAGGCTGTAATTGCTGCAAATTGAGGATTCTTTTATTATATTATTGAAGGACACAATTATTATCTCAATTAAAAATCATTATTTAAAACCTTGTCAATGTCTTGACTATATGTCCTATTCATTTTGCACCTCATTTCCTGTATGTTGTCATGGAAACCAGGACATTTGTAAGTGACCCCAACCTTTTGAACGGTAGTGTACAACACTTTGATCCCCAAAGGAAACATCAGGTTTGATATTGACAGATTCAGACACAGACACACGGATCCTCTGTCACTCACTTTCTAACTCGATGCTGTCGGCTCCTCTCTCCATGCCGATGACGCCGGCCTCCTCCCCTCCGTCTCTACCTCACCCCCTCCCCTACCACTACCCCTTCTGTCCCCTTACACTTATGCCTTCTCCCTCCCTCCTCCCCTCCCTCCTAACCCTCCTGTGCCTCCTCTTCTCATCCCCCACTCCTCCCTCGCTATAATGCGGTGACACACTCCTCCCCTCCTTCCCTTCTTTATGCCTACATCTCCTTCCATGGTCCCTTCTTTCTTCAATACCCTCCAGCGTCTGCAGGGACAATCTGCTCCCCCCGTGCCCCAGACAGGCCTCTCTCTCTGGGCCACTACCTCCCCTTGGTTGACCCCCCCTGTTCCTCTGATGGTAGCAGGCCTGGCGTCTGATGTATTCTTCAGCCCTCTGCTGGCCCAGGGTGTCCTGCGGGTCTAGAGGGGGCTCTCCGGGCCGGGTCTTGTTGGTGTTGTTGTTGCGGTTGTCCTGGGGGTTGACCACCAGCGGACGGTCCAGGTGGGTCTTCATGTCCCCAGCACGATGGGGGTACGACACCTGGGGAGGGAGGGGGTTAAGGATGGTAATGATGTTATCTTCAGAAACGGGATCAATAAGTTACTTTATATAGGCAAACAACAAGGCAATAAGTTACTTTATAAAGGCAAACAACAAGGCAATAAGTTACTTTATAAAGGCAAACAACAAGGCAATAAGTTACATTATAAAGGCAAACAACAAGGCAATAAGTTACTTTATAAAGGCAAACAACAAGGGCAGAATCCAAACACGTGGACCTCAAGTTAAGATTCTTCCATAAATAAAGAAAACCCTACATTTATTCTCTTCTAACTCAAATCCTTTCTCCTTTCCTGAGCCCTACTCCTAGAACCAGAGATATACAGAGTTTAGCAAACAGTCCGCCATTTTGTCACCAACGGTTCTAATTGTGGATGTAACTAGTGGGACATTTTTGGCACCAATAGCTACCAGTAATTTACCAAAGTTACCGGAATCGTCTGTAATTTTGGTAATTAACAGGTAAGCTATGACAATCTATGGTAACTTTGGTCATTCAGAGGTGAATAACGTAATAAAACATTTATTCACATATTGTCCATAAGTTTCTAGTGGATAGACCATATGGTTCAAGAGAAAATAGCCTAGTTAATGGAAAAAGCATTTAATCAACAACGGCGTTATTTTCAATTAACTCTGCAACTCTTCCAACTGTTGACTTCTTTCACACCAGCCCCCAGTTTGGAACATTTACAACGTTGACACAGTAGAATAAATAAACGTGTAAAGAAATAATGAAATGATATATTATGCTGAAACTCATATTAAACACCAGTGGTATTCACTAAGTTGATTCTTTATTTTTAGGACAATGTCTTACAGTTTAGTCATTCTATTTTTTATTTTCAAATCATCTTATTTGATTATTCAATATATTTTACATGTGATAAGGTCACACAGAAATTCTGGTAGTTTACCGGCAAAATTCCAAAGTTCCAGTAATATATCCTCCCTTTGCAACCATAGGCACCAATATGGGGTTCATTATAAACCATAGGCACCAACATGGGGTTCATTATAAACCATAGGCACCAACATGGGGTTCATTATAAACCATAGGCACCAACATGGGGTCCATTATAAACCATAGGCACCAACATGGGGTCCATTATAAACCATAGGCACCAACATGGGGTCCATTATAAACCATAGGCACCAACATGGGGTCCATTATAAACCATAGGCACCAACACGGTGTTCATTATAAACCATAGGCACCAACACGGTGTCCATTATAAACCATAGGCACCAACACGGTGTCCATTATAAACCATAGGCACCAACATGGGGTCCATTATAAACCATAGGCACCAACATGGGGTCCATTATAAACCATAGGCACCAACATGGGGTCCATTATAAACCATAGGCACCAACATGGTGTCCATTATAAACCATAGGCACCAACATGGGGTCCATTATAAACCATAGGCACCAACATGGGGTCCATTATAAACCATAGGCACCAACATGGGGTCCATTATAAACCATAGGCACCAACACGGTGTCCATTATAAACCATAGGCACCAACATAAACCATAGGTGTCCATTATAAACCATAGGCACCAACATGGGGTCCATTATAAACCATAGGCACCAATATGGTGTTCATTATAAACCATAGGTACCAATATGGTGTTCATTATAAACCATAGGCACCAACATGGGGTTCATTATAAACCATAGGCACCATTATGGGGTTCATTATAAACCATATGCACCAACATGGTGTCCATTATAAACCATAGGCACCAACATGGTGTCCATTATAAACCATAGGCACCAACATGGGGTCCATTATAAACCATAGGCACCAATATGGTGCTCATTATAAACCATAGGCACCAACATGGGGTCCATTATAAACCATAGGCACCAACATGGTGTCCATTATAAACCATAGGCACCAACATAGTGTCCATTATAAACCATAAAGGTAAAGGGGGGATACCTAGTCAGTTGTACAACTGGATGCATTCAACTGAAATGTGTCTTCCGCATTTAACCCAACCCCTCTGAATCAGAGGTACCAATATGGGGTTCATTATAAACCATAGGTACCAATATGGGGTTCATTATAAACCATAGGTACCAACATGGTGTTCATTATAAACCATAGGTACCAATATGGTGTTCATTATAAACCATAGGTACCAACATGGTGTTCATTATAAACCATAGGTACCAATATGGGGTTCATTATAAACCATAGGTACCAACATGGTGTTCATTATAAACCATAGGTACCAATATGGGGTTCATTATACACCATATAGGCACCAATATGGGGTTCATTATAAACCATAGGTACCAATATGGGGTTCATTATAAACCATATGCACCAATATGGGGTTCATTATAAACCATAGGCACCAATATGGGGTTCATTATAAACCATAGGCACCAATATGGGGTTCATTATAAACCATAGGTACCAATATGGGGTTCATTATAAACCATATGCACCAATATGGTGTTCATTATAAACCATAGGTACCAACATGGGGTTCATTATAAACCATAGGCACCAACATGGGGTTCATTATAAACCATAGGTACCAACATGGTGTTCATTATAAACCATAGGTACCAATATGGGGTTCATTATAAACCATAGGTACCAATATGGGGTTCATTATAAACCATAGGTACCAACATGGGGTTCATTATAAACCATAGGTACCAACATGGGGTTCATTATAAACCATATGCACCAATATGGGGTTCATTATAAACCATAGGTACCAATATGGGGTTCATTATAAACCATAGGCACCAATACAGCGACCATTATGAACCATAATTCTCAGGTTTGCTGAACTACTATATATATACACACAGTTGACTCCTGGTGATTGCAAATGCCAAGAGTGTGGAAAGCTGTCATCAAGGCAAAGGGTGGCTATTTGAAGAATCTCAAATATGAAATATATTTTGATTAGTTTAACACTTTTTTGGTTACAACATGATTCCATATGTGATATTTCATAGTGTTGATGTCTTCACTATTATTCTACAATGTAAAAATAAAGAAAAACCCTTGAAGGAGTAGGTATTCTAAAACCTTTGACTTGTACTGTATATACACAGTATAAGTTTATCTGCGGCTCTATGGGTAACATATTACACTACAGTGTTGTTATTACTGTGTAATCATTCAGTACAGTACTACAATCATAGTGACTATTTTCTACACTACATTTACACTGTAGGATTAGTTACTGTTGAAGTTACACTGTACTGACATGCATAACTAGACAGTAAAAAGGACTGTGAAGTGTCTCAGTTTTATTGTCTCTCTCACCTCTCACTCCTCTTCTCCCCTGACCTCCCAGTGTTCTGTATCTCTCACCTCTCCCTCCTCTTCTCCCCTGACCTTCCAGTGTTCTGTCTCTCACCTCTCCCTCCTCTTCTCCCCTGTCCTCCCAGTGTTCTGTATCTCTCACCTCTCCCTCCTATTCTCCCCTGACCTCCCAGTGTTCTGTATCTCTCACCTCTCCCTCCTCTTCTCCCCTGACCTTCCAGTGTTCTGTCTCTCACCTCTCCCTCCTCTTCTCCCCTGACCTTTCAGTGTTCTCTGTCTCTCACCTCTCCCTCCTCTTCTCCCCTGACCTTCCAGTGTTCTGTGTCTCTCACCTCTCCCTCCTCTTCTCCCCTGACCTTCCAGTGTTCTGTGTCTCTCACCTCTCCCTCCTCTTCTCCCCTGACCTTCCAGTGTTCTGTATCTCTCCCTCCTCTTCCCCCTGACCTTCCAGTGTTCTGTGTCTCTCACCTCTCCCTCCTCTTCCCCCCTGACCTTCCAGTGTTCTGTGTCTCTCACCTCTCCCTCCTCTTCTCCCCTAACCTTCCAGTGTTCTGTCTCTCTCACCTCTCCCTCCTCTTCTCCCCTGACCTTCTAGTGTTCTGTGTCTCTCACCTCTCCCTCCCCTTCTCCCCTGACCTTCCAGTGTTCTGTGTCTCTCACCTCTCCCTCCTCTTCTCCCCTGACCTTCCAGTGTTCTGTATCTCCCTCCTCTTCTCCCCTGACCTTCCAGTGTTCTGTGTCTCTCACCTCTCCCTCCTCTTCTCCCCTGACCTTCCAGTGTTCTGTATCTCTCCCTCCTCTTCCCCCCTGACCTTCCAGTGTTCTGTGTCTCTCACCTCTCCCTCCTCTTCTCCCCTGACCTTCCAGTGTTCTGTCTCTCTCACCTCTCCCTCCTCTTCTCCCCTGACCTTCTAGTGTTCTGTGTCTCTCACCTCTCCCTCCCCTTCTCCCCTGACCTTCCAGTGTTCTGTGTCTCTCACCTCTCCCTCCTCTTCTCCCCTGACCTTCCAGTGTTCTGTATCTCTCCCTCCTCTTCTCCCCTGACCTTCCAGTGTTCTGTGTCTCTCACCTCTCCCTCCCCCTCTCCTCTGACCTTCCAGTGTTCTGTGTCTCTCACCTCTCCCTCCCCTTCTCCCCTGACCTTCCAGTGTTCTGTGTCTCTCACCTCTCCCTCCCCCTCTCCTCTGACCTTCCAGTGTTCTGTGTCTCTCACCTCTCCCTCCTCTTCTCCCTGACCTTCCAGTGTTCCGTCTCTCACCTCTCCCTCCCCCTCTCCCCTGACCTTCCAGTGTTCCGTCTCTCACCTCTCCCTCCCCCTCTCCCCTGTACTTCCAGTGTTCTGTGTCTCTCACCTCTCCCTCCCCCTCTCCCCTGACCTTCCAGTGTTCTGTGTCTCTCACCTCTCCCTCCCCCTCTCCCCTGACCTTCCAGTGTTCTGTGTCTCTCACCTCTCCCTCCCCCTCTCCCCTGACCTTCCAGTCCTCCGTGTCTCTCACCTCTCCCTCCCCCTCTCCCCTGACCTTCCAGTCCTCCGTGTCTCTCACCTCTCCCTCCCCCTCTCCCCTGACCTTCCAGTCCTCCGTGTCTCTCACCTCTCCTTCCCCTCTCCCCTGACCTTCCAGTCCTCCGTGTCCATCTCGTTGTACAGGGCCTCTCTGCTGGTCATCAGGTTCTGTCTCCTTATCTCACTGGTCCTCTGTTCCCACACGGATTTACCACCAGCCTTATTATTCTTCTGCTGCTCCTTACTGTGGGGAGAGAAAACAAGAAAGAAAATAAGGAAGAAAGAAAGAAAGAGAGAGAGAGAGGGAAGTGTAGAAGAAGAAGATACGGAGAGGAAGATAGGCATAAGAAAGAAGAGAGGAGAAGGGGATCAGTTGTGAATGTTTCTAGACGAGATAGAAGAGATAACTAGATGTTTTTTTTTTTCTCCCAGCCCTCTAAGCGATGATGTCATAGACCCAACAGCAGACAGACAGCCAGTGAGAAGAGTCCTTGTAGCCCACATAGGAATACACTGCAGAGGTTGCTGTGATGATGATTACGATGATGATGGTGGTGAAGATGATTATGATGGAAGTGCCAAAACATCGACAGATACCTCAAATTAAGGTCGTTTTTACACATAAATTGTTTATTACAAGATTTTGTTGAATAAGCCTTTTTGTTTGTTGAATTTTTAACCACATTATTTTACAAACATTATATCAACAAAATCTCAAACAGTTTGTTTCAATGTATACAAACGATTCCCTTCTTGCGAGACAAAGACAGAGACAAAGACAGAGACGAAGACATAGCCATGGACTTTTGAGAAGGTAGGGGGTGAAATGTGTTACAGCCTTCAGCCCCCAACTGCACCCCCACCCCCTCCCAAATGACCCCTCCTGTACTTCCCCTCGAGTACCTCACTAACACCTCTTACCTACAACCATTCAGATATTTCAGATCATTCTAGACGTGAATGATGACAAAGCCTCATAGAAAAGAATGGTCAGTTTTCAATTCAAATATGACATTTCAATTCATCCTTTTGAATCTACTGAATTGAAAGTGGAATTGACCCCAACAACCCCAGCTAGCCAGCTTATCACACCTACTAACAAAATGACAGCCAGCCAGAGGTGAACAAACAAACACCAAAACAAGGATCAGGAATTAGGATTGGCAAAACACAAAAACGTTCCCAAAGTTCCCAGGTTTTCCAGAAATCCCAACTGGAATATTCCAACTGGAAATGTTCAAATATATGTATGTTTTACCCCGGAGGTTTTTAGAATGTTGCAACCCTAAATCATGAAACAGCACGGAAAGACAGACTGAAAAAAAAAACAAAAGAACGACACAAACTTCAAAAATAAAGGAAAAACAACATCACAAAAGGATGGATGAGGAAAAGATCAAATAAAAAGTCCAAAAGAAAAAGTCAAGTGTAAAATGAGATAAAGGAGTAAATACCAGTCAAGCACATTCCTGTGGCATCGATACGCTCAGTTTTTATTACTGTCACTCTGAAGAGGAGACAAGGAGGGAGGGAGCGACACAGCCGACATAAAAACAACGCCGCCACAACCTTCCTCCCACCGCTTCTACCGTACACAACGTTTATATACAACCTCCTCGCAACATTTCCTTTTTTTTCTTTCTGTCTACAACGTCAGAGTGTTGTTAGTGTCATGAGAAATAGGGGTGTTAGGAAGGTGAATCGGATAAAAACAATGTCCTCCCTCCACCTCTACTATATACAACATTCACAAGAGTGAAAGAGTGAGTCCTGGCAGTTCGTGTAAGAAGATGTGGTAAACCTTCTCAGAACATTTACAGAACCTTCCGACAACCTTTAGACAACGTTTAGAAGAGTGAGTTAGTGTGTTCGTGTAGGAAGAAGGGGAGGGTTGGTTTGGAGGAGGGTTAGTTACCGGTAGGTGGGGTGTATAAAAACAGCGTTGCTACAACCTTCCCATGTTTAAATAACCTTTAGACAACGTTTAGAAGAGTGAGTTAGTGTGAGGAGGGTTAGTTACCGGTAGGTGGGGTGTATAAAAACAGTGTTGCTATAACCTTCCCATGTTTAAATAACCTTTAGACAACGTTTAGAAGAGTGAGTTAGTGTGAGGAGGGTTAGTTACCGGTAGGTGGGGTGTATAAAAACAGTGTTGCTATAACCTTCCCATGTTTAAATAACCTTTAGACAACGTTTAGAAGAGACTAGGGTTGTCATGACACCAGTCTCACAAGAAAACACAACATAAAGCTTCAAACCAAACTACATTTTATTAGTCACATGCGCCGAATACAACAGTGAAATGCTTACTTACAAGCCCCTAACCAACAATGCAGTTAAAAAATATGAATAAGAATAATAAATAAAAGTTACAAGTAGTTAAAGAGCAGTATGCAGGGGCACTGGTTAGTCAAGGTAATTTTTCCTTTATTTAACTAAGCAAGTCAGTTAAGAATAAATACTTATTTTTAATGACGTCCTAGGAACAGTGGGTTAACTGCCTTGTTCAGGGGCAGAATCCCCAGCTCTGGGATTAGATCTTGCAACCTTTCGGTTACAAGTCCAACGATCTAACCACTAGGCTACCTGCCGCCCCATATGTACATGTAGGTAGAGTGACTATGCATAGGTAATAACAGAGAGTAGCAGTGGTGTAAATGGACAGCCCCGTTGATGAGAATGGGGGGCGTGCTCAGTCCTCCATTCCTGTAGTCCACAGTATCTCCTTTGTCTTGATCACGTTGAGGGAGAGGTTGTTGCCCTGGCACCACACGGCCAGGTCTCTGACCTCCTCCCTATAGGCTGTCTCATTGTTGTTGGTGATCTACCACTGTTGTGCATCTGCAAACTTAATGATGGTGTTGGAGTCGTGCCTGGCCATGCAGTCATGAGTGAACAGGGAGTACAGGAGTGGGCTGAGCACGCACCCTGAGGGGCCCCAGTGTTGAGGACCAGTGTGGCGGATGTATTGTTGCCTACCCTCACCATCTGGGGCGGCCCGTCAGGAAGTCCAGGATCAAGTTGCAAAAGGGAGGTGTTTAGTTCCAGGGTCCTTAGCTTAGTGATGAGCTTCGTGGGCACTATGGTGTTGAACGCTGAGCTGTAGTCAATGAATAGCATTCACACATATGTGTTCTTTTTGTCCAGGTGGGAAAGGGCAGTGTGGAGTGAAATAGAGATTGCATAATCTCTGGATCTGTTGGGGTGGTATGCACATTGGAGTAGGTTTAGACTGTCTGGGATTATGGCGTTGATGTGAGCACTTCATGGCTACAGAGTGCTACGGGTCAGGAGTCATTTAGGCAGATTACCTTAGTGTTCTTGGGCACATGGACTATGGTGTTCGGCTTAAAATATTTTGTTATTATAGACTCGGACAGGGAGAGTTTGAAAATGTCAGTAAAGACACTTGCCAGTTGGTCAGCGCATGCTCGTAGTACACATCCTGGTAATCTGTCTGGCCCTGCAGCCTTGTGAATGTTGACCTGTTTAAAGGTCTTAATCACGTTGGCTGCGGGGGGCATGATCACACAGTCGTCCAGAACAGCTGGTGCTCTCATGCATGTTTCAGTGTTATTTCCCTCGAAGCGATCATTGAAGTAGTTTAGCTAGTCTGGTAGGCTTGTGTTACTGGACAGCTCTAGGCTGTGCTTCCCTTTGTAGTCTGTAATGGTTTTCAAACCCTGCCACATCCAACGAGCATCGGAGCCAGTGTAGTACGTCCTGTATTGACACTTTGCTTATTGGATGGTTCGTCGGGGTGCATAGCGGGAATTCTTATAAGCTTCCGGGTTAGAGTCCCGTTCCTTGAAAGCGGCAGCTTTAGCCTTTAGCTCCGTGCGGATGTTGCCTGTAATCCATGGCTTCTGGTTGGGGTATGTACGTACGGTCACTGTGGGGACGACGTCATCGATACACTTATTGATGAAGCCCGTGACTGATGTGGTCTACTCCTCAATGCCATCGGAGGAATCCCGGAATGTGTTCCAGTCTGTGGAGCAAAACAGTCCAATAGCATCTGCTTCATCTGACCACTTTTTATAGACCGAGTCACTGGTGCTTCCTGCTTAGATTTTTGCTCGTAAGCAGGAATCAGGAGGATAGAATTATGGTCAGATTTGCCAAATTGAGGGAGAGCTTTGTACGCATCTCTGTGTGTGGAGTAAAGGTGGTCTAGAGTTGTCTTTCCCTGCACATTTAACATCTCTGTGTGTGGAGTAAAGGTGGTCTAGAGTTGTCTTTCCTCTGGTTGCTCTGTGTGTGGAGTAAAGTAACATCTCTGTGTGGAGTAAAGGTGGTCTAGAGTTGTCTTTCCTCTGGTTGCACATCTCTTTAACATTCTGTGTGTGGAGTAAAGGTGGTCTAGAGTTGTCTTTCCTCTGGTTTGCACATTTAAATTGGAGTAAAGGTGGTCTAGAGTTGTCTTTCCTCTTTGCACATTTAACATCTCTGTGTGTGGAGTAAAGGTGGTCTAGAGTTGTCTTTCCTCTGGTTGCACATTTAACATCTCTGTGTGGAGTAAAGGTGGTCTAGAGTTGTCTTTCCTCTGGTTGCACATTTAACATCTCTGTGTGTGGATTATTTAACATCTCTGTGTGTGGAGTAAAGGTGTCTAGAGTTGTCTTTCCTCTGGTTGCACATTTAACATCTCTGTGTGTGGAGTAAAGGTGGTCTAGAGTTGTCTTTCCTCTGGTTGTCTGTGTGTGGAGTAAAGGTGGTCTAGAGTTGTCTTTCCTCTGGTTGCACATTTAACATCTCTGTGTGTGGAGTAAAGGTGGTCTAGAGTTGTCTTTCCTCTGGTTGCACATTTAACATCTCTGTGTGTGGAGTAAAGGTGGTCTAGAGTTGTCTTTCCTCTGGTTGCACATTTAACATCTCTGTGTGTGGAGTAAAGGTGGTCTAGAGTTGTCTTTCCTCTGGTTGCACATTTAACATCTCTGTGTGTGGAGTAAAGGTGGTCTAGAGTTGTCTTTCCTCTGGTTGCACGTTTAACATCTCTGTGTGTGGAGTAAAGGTGGTCTAGAGTTGTCTTTTTCTCTGGTTGCACATGTGTTAAGTTGTCTTTCCTCATCTCTGTGTGTGTGGAGTAAAGGTGGTCTAGAGTTGTCTTTCCTCTGGTTGCACATTTAACATCTCTGTGTGTGGAGTAAAGGTGGTCTAGAGTTGTCTTTCCTCTGGTTGCACGTTTAACATCTCTGTGTGTGGAGTAAAGGTGGTCTAGAGTTGTCTTTCCTCTGGTTGCACATTTAACATGCGGATAGAAATTTGGTAAAACAAATGTAAGTTTCTCCTGTTGGAAAGAAACAGCGTTATGATGTCACCCAGAGTCACATGTTTCTATTTCAAGCTATAACACACTATATTTTACAGGACCAAAGAGTTTAGTCTGCTGTCTGATTTCCTTCCTGCCGTGGAAAATCAGGTGTCGTAGTATGGCGATACTGGTCCTATGACAACATTTAGAAGAGCGTTTGGAGGGGGTTAGTTGTTGGAGTAATGTGTTTGTGCCTCTGTTTAAATCACCACCACCAAGTCAAAGGCATTAGCATCTGATATATGGCACCTTGAATGTGTGTGTCTACAGTATTGTTAATGTATAGCAGGGAAATGTACACACACTCTCGCTCCTCCGTCCCATCCCCTACGTCCTCTAAGACATGACTAAACCTATTGTTCTCCGTGTAAAAAACCACTAAGACAGGCGCAGAGTACCGGGTAAGGACTTTTTATAAAGGCCTGGAGGGGCTTATGTCAAATCTGCTTCTCCTTGCAGAAACAGCAGACAATGGAACACACACACACACACACACACACACACACACACACACACACACACACACACACACACACACACACACACACACACACTGTGTGTGGACACACACACACACACACACACACACACACACACACACACACACACACACACACACACACACACACACACACACACACAAGGGCACATCAAACATTTCAAAGGGCCACAGAATTTCAGTAGAAACTATTTCCTTTTCCTGTCACTGTCTTTGATGATAAGAAGATGCCATTCTTCTGGCTGTAGTCTGTCTTTGCCCGCTAGCGTTGCCGCGTAGCCACTTAGCTCGTTTCCATTGACTCTGAATGGAATTAGGGTGGAATTACGTCTTAGTGCTACGTCTCACTCACTGTCAAATTCGATGATGCTTCGTACGTTTTTTAATAGGACCTTGCCACTCCTCGAAGCTCAAATGAGTATATTTAACTATGCTTCCTTCTCATAACTAGTATAGTGTATTTAACTATGCTTCCTTCTCATAACTAGTATAGTGTATTTAACCTCCTTCTCATAATTACTGTAGTGTATTTAACCTTGTACCTCTCTCGATGATGACTGTGATTAAAGTTGAAGAAGCCTAGGTCAGTGGCTACGGAGATTTAGGTCGAGTGGGAGATGGAGTGAGCGTCAGATTGAGTCTTGAAGTGTGTGTTGGTCGGATTGAGTAGAGTGTTGGAGTGTACATTAGACTGAGTACTGATGTACTGTGTGTGTGTGTGTGTGTGTGTGTGTGTGTGTGTGTGTGTGTGTGTGTGTGTGTGTGTGTGTGTGTGTGTGTGTGTGTGTGTGTGTGTGTGTGTGTGTGTGTGTGTGTGTGTGTGTGTGTGTGTGTGTGTGTGTGTGTGTGTGTGTGTGTGTGTGTTTCCAGTGTATCAGTATATTTGCTTTCATATGTGACACAACTGAAATAACCACAGATCTAGCAACAGACAGATAGATATAATATAGATAGAATATAGATAGAATATGGATAGATATATCTATATAATATAGATAGAATATAGACAGATAGAATATATATAGATGATAAAGTATAGATATATAGATAGATAGATAGATAGATAGATAGATAGATAGATAGATAGATAGATAGATAGATAGATAGATAGATAAAGAATATATATAGATAGATGGATAGAATATAGATAGATAGAATATAGATAGAATATAGATAAATAAATAGATAGATAGATAGATAGACAGACAGACAGACAGACAGACAGACAGACAGACAGACAGACAGACAGACAGACAGACAGACAGACAGACAGACAGACAGACAGACAGACAGACAGACAGACAGACAGACAGACAGACAGACAGACAGACAGACAGACAGACAGACAGACAGACAGACAGACAGACAGACAGACAGACAGACAGACAGACAGACAGACAGACAGACAGACAGATAGATAGATAGATAGATAGATAGATAGATAGATAGATAGATACTCTACTCACGCAGCGATGGAGAGGTTAGCGGCAGACAGAGGACTAACTTCAGCCACCTCCTTGGCCTTCTGCAGGGTTGTCTTGGCATTAGCTGCCTCTTCTTGCTCCTCCTCATCCTGGAGGGAGGGAAATAAATGGAGAGAGATAAAGAGAGAGAGAGAGAGAGAG
>NC_060198.1:992881-1005381 GCF_021184085.1 Oncorhynchus gorbuscha
AGTATGCTGGTGGTATAGTGGTAGTATAGTAGTATTATACTGGTGGTATAGTACTAGTACAGTAGTAGTATACTGGTGGTATAGTAGTAGTATATTAGTAGTATACTGGTGGTATAGTAGCAGTATAGTAGTAATATGGCAGTAGTATACTGGTGGTATAGCAGCAGTATACTGGTGGTATAGTAGTAGTATAGTAGTAGTATACTGCTGGTATAGTAGTAGTATAGTAGTAATATGACAGTAGTATACTGGTGGTATAGTAGTAGTATAGTAGTAGTAGTATACTGGTGGTATAGTAGTAGTATAGTAGTAGTATACCGATGGTATAGTAGTAGTATAGTTGTAGTATAGTGGTCGTATAGCAGTAGTATAGTAGTGGTATAGTAGTAGTAGTAGTATGTTGGTGGTATAGTAGTAGTATAGTAGTATACTGGTGGTATAGTAGTATAGTAGTAATATGACAGTAGTATACTGGTGGTATAGTAGTATTATAGTAGTAATATGACAGTAGTATACTGATGGTATAGTAGTAGTATAGTAGTAATATGGTAGTAGTGTACTGGTGGTATAGTAGTAGTATATTAGTAGTATACTGGTGGTATAGTAGTAGCATAGTAGTAATATGGCAGTAGTATACTGATGGTATAGTAGTAATATAGTAGTAGTATTCTGGTGGTATAGTAGTAGTATAGTAGTAATATGACAGTAGTATACTGGTTGTATAGTAGTAGTATAGTAGTAATATGGTAGTAGTATACTGGTGGTATAGTAGTAGTATAGTAGTAGTATACTGGTGGTATAGTAGCAGTATAGTAGTAATATGACAGTAGTATACTGGCGGTATAGTAGTAGTATACTGGTGGTATAGTGGTAGTATAGTAGTAGTATACTGGTGGTATAGTAGTAGTATAGTAGTAACATACTGGTGGTATAGTAGTAGTATAGTGGTAGTATGCATGCGGCATAGCAGTAGTATAGTAGTAGTATACTGGTGGTATAGTAGTAGTATAGTAGTGGTATATCAGTAGTATGCTGGTGGTATAGTGGTAGTATAGTAGTATTATACTGGTGGTATAGTAGGAGTACAGTAGTAGTATACGGGTGGTATAGTAGTAGTAAATTAGTAAAATGGCAGTAGTATACTGGTGGTATAGTAGTAGTATAGTAGTAGTATACTGGTGGTATAGTAGTAGTATAGTAGTAGTATACTGGTGGTATAGTAGTAGTATAGTAGTAATATGGTAGTAGTATACTGGTGGGATAGTAGTAGTATAGCAGTAGTATACTGGTGGTATAGTAGTAGTATAGTAGTAATATGGTAGTAGTATACTGGTGGGATAGTAGTAGTATAACAGTAGTATACTGGTGGTATAGTAGAGTATAGTAGTAATGTAGTAGTAGTAATTTAGTAATGTAGTAGTATGGTAGTAGAATAGTAGTAATATGGCAGTAGTATACTGGTGGTATAGTAGTAGTATAGTAGTAATATGACAGTAGTATACTGGTGGTATAGTAGTAGTATAGTAGTAGTATACTGGTGGTATAGTAGTAGAACAGTAGTAATGTAGTAGTAGTAATTTAGTAATGTAGTATTAGTATGGTTGTAGAATAGTAGTAATATAGTAACATAGTTGTATTATGGTAGTAGAACAGTAGTGGTAATATAGTAATACGGTAGTAGTATAGTAGTAGTATAGTAGTAATATAGTAGTAGTATGGTAGTAGTATAGTAGTAATATAGTAGTAATATAATAGTAGTATAGTGGTAGTATAGTGGTAATATATTAGTAGTATACTGGTGTTATAGTAGTAGAATAGTAGTAATATAGTAGATAGTAGTAATATAGTAACAGTATAGTAGTAGTATAGTAGTAAAATAGTAGTAATATAGTAGCAGCAGGAGTAACAGCTCTACTCACAACACAGTCAAAGCAGTTGAAGGAGGAGTTGAAGTAGGGCCTTGTCCCCAAGCCATACATCTTAATACACATCTCTGACATGAACAGACCCAGGAATATAAATTCTGCATAGACTGGAGAGAGAGAGGGGGAGAGAGGGGGGAGAGAGAAAGAGAGGGGGAGAGCAAGAGAGAGAGGGGAGGGGAGAGAGAGAGAGAGAGAGAGAGAGAGAGAGAGAGAGAGAGAGAGAGAGAGGGGGGGAGAGATAGGGGGAGAGATAGAGGGGGAGAGAGAGAGAGAGAGAGAGAGAGAGAGAGAGAGAGAGAGAGAGAGAGAGAGAGAGAGACAGGAAGAAATAAGGGGGATTTAGACGGAGCAAACAAGAAAGTGGGTAGAGAAGGAGGAAGGGAAGAGAGAGAATCAGGTTAGATGACTGGAGATCAATAATGACACTAGCTAGTCTATGATGGCAGACTGCTGTGATGATAACTCTCCATGATTAATAGACTTCATCAGCTAGACGTCTTATGGAAATTAGACTGGACACTAGCCATGAATAATCACTTCAGTTCAGGAAGTGTGTGTGAGACTCACAGAAAAAGGCAGACAGCATCTCAGGCCTGGTCATAGTGCAAATTGTGTTGAGGTGAGGTGTGTGTGTGATCATGGAGAGTGTGTGGCTGTGTTTGCATGTGTGTGTGTGTGTGTTTTCATGTGTGTGTGTGTGTGCATGTAAATCTACTCACAGAGAAAGTCGGAGAGGATCTCAGGTTGTTCATAGTGTACCACCGCCACACACATGGTGTTGAGGCCCACCAGACTCAGGACGGTCCAGTAGAAGGCCTGAGTCTTCACCATCTTACGGATGAAGAACCGGATCCGCCGCTCGTTCCTATTGTAGTTGGACCCATCCTGTAGACCACCTCGGCCAAACGGGTCTCCTAGAAGAAGATGAAGAGTTATAGATCTGTCATCCGCCTGGAAAACAACGTTTGATAAGCGGTAGAGCCGTTCTATCTGTGCTATTTCTATGCTTAGTATTTTTACTTTGGATTTTGTTTGTCATACAGTTGAAGTCAGAAGTTTACATACACTTAGGTTGGAGTCATTAAAACTCATTTCTCAACCACTCCACTTCCCTTGTCTTAATGTACAGTTGAAGTCAGAAGTTTACATACACTTAGGTTGGAGTCATTAAAACTCATTTCTCAACCACTCCACTTCCCTTGTCTTAATGTACAGTTGAAGTCAGAAGTTTACATACACTTAGGTTGGAGTCATTAAAACTCATTTCTCAACCACTCCACAAATTTCTTGTTAACAAACTATAGTTTTGGCAAGTCGGTTAAGACATTTACTTTGTGCATATAGTAGTAGTATACTGGTGGTATAGTAGTAGTATAGTAGTAATATATTAGTAGTATACCGGTGGTATAGTAGTAGTATAGTAGTAATATATTAGTAGTATACTGGTGGTATAGTAGTAGTATAGTAGTAATATATTAGTAGTATACCGGTGGTATAGTAGTAGTATAGTAGTAATATATTAGTAGTATACTGGTGGTATAGTAGTAGTATAGTAGTAATATATTAGTAGTATACTGGTGGTATAGTAGTAGTATAGTAGTAGTATACTGGTGGTATAGTAGTAATATAGTAGTAGTATACTGGTGGTATAGTAGTAGTATAGTAGTAATATATTAGTAGTATACCGGTGGTATAGTAGTAGTATAGTAGTAATATATTAGTAGTATACTGGTGGTATAGTAGTAGTATAGTAGTAATATATTAGTAGTATACCGGTGGTATAGTAGTAGTATAGTAGTAATATATTAGTAGTATACTGGTGGTATAGTAGTAGTATAGTAGTAATATATTAGTAGTATACCGGTGGTATAGTAGTAATATATTAGTGGTATACTGGTGGTATAGTAGTAGTATAGTAGTAATATAGCAGTAGTATACTGGCGGCATATTAGTATTATAGTAGTAATATATTAGTAGTATATTGGTAGTATAGTAGTAGTATAATAGTGATATATTAATAGTATACTGGTGGTATAGTAGTAGTATAGTAGTAATGTAGTAGTAGTATACTGGTGGTATAGTTGACCCAAGTTAAACAATTTAAAGGCAATGCTACCAAATACGAATTGAGTGTATGTAAACTTCTGACCCACCAGGAATGTGATGAAAGGAATAAAAGCTGAACTAAATCATTCTCTCTACTATTATTCTGACATTTCACATTCTAAAAATAAAGTGGTGATCCTAACTGACCTAAAACTCTCCTTTCTACTAGGATTAAATGTCAGGAAATGTGGTTCCGGTTGGAGCGAGTGGTCGCATCTGCACTTCGCTCCCGAGGGTAGTATAACTTTTTAATTATATTTCATTATATCACAACGGTTTGATTTGTCTAATCTTAGCAATTTCTTCTCAGCTAGCTACATAGCCGTCTTTGTATCAAAGATAATTGCGTAATTATCGTATTTCGCCGTCCTAACGTAGTCTTCACTAGCCAGCTAGCTAACGTCCACTGATTAGCTGCACTGGAGAAACTATTACACTCAACTGAACGACTTGATTAGTGTAGTGTTAGCTAGCTACATAGCTGTCTTTGCTGTCTTCGTATCATCGTATACATGATAATTGTGTTGTTTAGGTTTAGAGTGTGTAGTCTTAGAGCGATTATCTTAATTTACCGAGGTTAGCTAGCCAGCTATTTGTCGTCCTTAACGTAGGTGACTCTGCTAGCTAGCCAACGCTAGCCAACGTCTTCTGTATAGAACTCAACTACCCGGTCGCATTCACAGGTAGTATCACATTTTCACTTCATTTCATTACAGTACAACGGTTTGATTTGTTTGAGCTCCATAGCCGTCTTTGTATCAAAGATAATTGCGTAATTATCGTATTTCGCCGTCCTAACGTAGTCTTCACTAGCCAGCTAGCTAACGTCCACTGATTAGCTGCACTGGAGAAACTATTACACTCAACTGAACGACTTGATTAGTGTAGTGTTAGCTAGCTACATAGCTGTCTTTGCTGTCTTCGTATCATCGTATCCAAGATAATTGTGTTGTTTAGGTTTAGAGTGTGTAGTCTTAGAGTGATTATCTTAATTTACCAAGGTTAGCTAGCCAGCTATTTGTCGTCCTTAACGTAGGTGACTCTGCTAGCTAGCCAACGCTAGCCAACGTCTTCTGTATAGAACTCAACTACCCGGTCGCATTCACAGGTAGTATCACATTTTCACTTCATTTCATTACAGTACAACGGTTTGATTTGTTTGATCGTAGCTAGCTACTTAGCTAGCTACATAGCCGTCTTTGTATCAAAGATAATTGTGTAGTCTAGAGCGATTTTCTAGGTTCGCTAGCCAGCTATTGTCGTTCTTTTAACGCAACGTAACGTAAACAACACTGCTAGCTAGCCAGCTAGCCCCCGAATAGCAGCACTGTAGAAACTATTACACTCAACGGAACGACTTGATTAGTGTAGTGTCAACAACGCACCCACTGCCAGCTGGCCTACTTCAGCAGTACTGTATCATTTTAATCATTTTAGTCAATAAGATTCTTGCTACGTAGCTTAACTTTCTGAACATTCGAGACGTGTAGTCCACTTGTCATTCCAATCTCCTTTGCATTAGCGTAGCCTCTTCTGTAGCCTGTCAACTATGTGTCTGTTTATCCCTGTTCTCTCCTCTCTGCACAGACCATACAAACGCTCCTCACCGCGTGGCCGCGGCCACCCTACTCTGGTGGTCCCAGCGCATGACCCACGTGGAGTTCCAGGTCTCCGGTAGCCTCTGGAACTGCCAATCTGCGGTCAACAAGGCAGAGTTCATCTCAGCCTATGCCTCCCTCCAGTCCCTCGACTTCTTGGCACTGACGGAAACATGGATCACCACAGACAACACTGCTACTCCTACTGCTCTCTCTTCGTCCGCCCACGTGCTCTCGCACACCCCGAGAGCGTCTGGTCAGCGGGGTGGTGGCACCGGGATCCTCATCTCTCCCAAGTGGTCATTTCTCTCTCTCCCCTTACCCATCTGTCTATCGCCTCCTTTGAATTCCATGCTGTCACAGTTACTAGCCCTTTCAAGCTTAACATCCTTATCATTTATCGCCCTCCAGGTTCCCTCGGAGAGTTCATCAATGAGCTTGATGCCTTGATAAGCTCCTTTCCTGAGGACGGCTCACCTCTCACAGTTCTGGGCGACTTTAACCTCCCCACGTCTACCTTTGACTCTTTCCTCTCTGCCTCCTTCTTTCCACTCCTCTCCTCTTTTGACCTCACCCTCTCACCTTCCCCCTACTCACAAGGCAGGCAATACGCTCGACCTCATCTTTACTAGATGCTGTTCTTCCACTAACCTCATTGCAACTCCCCTCCAAGTCTCCGACCACTGCCTTGTATCCTTTTCCCTCTCGCTCTCATCCAACACCTCCCACACTGCCCCTACTCGGATGGTATCGCGCCGTCCCAACCTTCGCTCTCTCTCCCCCGCTACTCTCTCCTCTTCCATCCTATCATCTCTTCCCTCCGCTCAAACCTTCTCCCACCTATCTCCTGATTCTGCCTCCTCAACCCTCCTCTCCTCCCTCTCTGCATCCCTTGACTCTCTATGTCCCCTATCCTCCAGGCCGGCTCGGTCCTCCCCTCCCGCTCCGTGGCTCGATGACTCATTGCGAGCTCACAGAACAGGGCTCCGGGCAGCCGAGCGGAAATGGAGGAAAACTCGCCTCCCTGCGGACCTGGCATCCTTTCACTCCCTCCTCTCTACATTTTCCTCCTCTGTCTCTGCTGCTAAAGCCACTTTCTACCACGCTAAATTCCAAGCATCTGCCTCTAACCCTAGGAAGCTCTTTGCCACCTTCTCCTCCCTCCTGAATCCTCCGCCCCTCCCCCTCCTCCCTCTCTGCAGATGACTTCGTCAACCATTTTGAAAAGAAGGTCGACGACATCCGATCCTCGTTTGCTAAGTCAAACGACACCGCTGGTTCTGCTCACACTGCCCTACCCTGTGCTCTGACCTCTTTCTCCCCTCTCTCTCCAGATGAAATCTCACGTCTTGTGACGGCCGGCCGCCCAACAACCTGCCCGCTTGACCCTATCCCCTCCTCTCTTCTCCAGAGCATTTCCGGAGACCTTCTCCCTTACCTCACCTCGCTCATCAACTCATCCCTGACCGCTGGCTACGTCCCTTCCGTCTTCAAGAGAGCGAGAGTTGCACCCCTTCTGAAAAAACCTACACTCGATCCCTCCGATGTCAACAATTACAGACCAGTATCCCTTCTTTCTTTTCTCTCCAAAACTCTTGAACGTGCCGTCCTTGGCCAGCTCTCCCGCTATCTCTCTCTGAATGACCTTCTTGATCCAAATAAAGTCAGGTTTCAAGACTAGTCATTCAACTGAGACTGCTCTCCTCTGTATCACGGAGGCGCTCCGCACTGCTAAAGCTAACTCTCTCTCCTCTGCTCTCATCCTTCTAGATCTGTCGGCTGCCTTCGATACTGTGAACCATCAGATCCTCCTCTCCACCCTCTCCGAGTTGGGCATCTCCGGCGCGGCCCACGCTTGGATTGCGTCCTACCTGACAGGTCGCTCCTACCAGGTGGCGTGGCGAGAATCTGTCTCCTCACCACGCGCTCTCACCACTGGTGTCCCCCAGGGCTCTGTTCTTGGCCCTCTCCTATTCTCGCTATACACCAAGTCACTTGGCTCTGTCATAACCTCACATGGTCTCTCTTATCATTGCTATGCAGACGACACACAATTAATCTTCTCCTTTCCCCTTCTGATGACCAGGTGGCGAATCGCATCTCTGCATGTCTGGCAGACATATCAGTGTGGATGACGGATCACCACCTCAAGCTGAACCTCGGCAAGACGGAGCTGCTCTTCCTCCCGGGGAAGGACTGCCCGTTCCATGATCTCGCCATCACGGTTGACAACTCCATTGTGTCCTCCTCCCAGAGCGCCAAGAACCTTGGCGTGATCCTGGACAACACCCTGTCGTTCTCAACCAACATCAAGGCGGTGGCCCGTTCCTGTAGGTTCATGCTCTACAACATCCGCAGAGTACGACCCTGCCTCACACAGGAAGCGGCGCAGGTCCTAATCCAGGCACTTGTCATCTCCCGTCTGGATTACTGCAACTCGCTGTTGGCTGGGCTCCCTGCCTGTGCCATTAAACCCCTTCAACTCATCCAGAACGCCGCAGCCCGTCTGGTGTTCAACCTTCCCAAGTTCTCTCACGTCACCCCGCTCCTCCGTTCTCTCCACTGGCTTCCAGTTGAAGCTCGCATCCGCTACAAGACCATGGTGCTTGCCTACGGAGCTGTGAGGGGAACGGCACCTCAGTACCTCCAGGCTCTGATCAGGCCCTACACCCAAACAAGGGCACTGCGTTCATCCACCTCTGGCCTGCTCGCCTCCCTACCACTGAGGAAGTACAGCTCCCGCTCAGCCCAGTCAAAACTGTTCGCTGCCCTGGCCCCCAATGGTGGAACAAACTCCCTCACGACGCCAGGACAGCGGAGTCAATCACCACCTTCCGGAGACACCTGAAACCCCACCTCTTTAAGGAATACCTAGGATAGGATAAGTAATCCCTCTCACCCCCCTAAGTTTTAGATGCACTATTGTAAAGTGGCTGTCCCACTGGATGTCATAAGGTGAATGCACCAATTTGTAAGTCGCTCTGGATAAGAGCGTCTGCTAAATGACTTAAATGTAATGTAAATGTAAAAACAGAGTTTAAATGTATTTGGCTAAGGTGTATGTAAACTTCAGATTTCAACTGTGTTTCAAGTTCATTGAACTTTAGCCCAGCTTTTTTAGTTAAGTTGGAACAACATTTTTGCCAACTTGTCTCGTTGATTTTTGTCCAACTTTAAATGTCAAGTTTACACTTCTACAAAAAGTTGAGTGAACTCAAAAAACTCTATGGAACTAGATACTAACATATCTTGAGTTGGGCCACCTTGATTTAACATTTTTATTATTTCAATGTTTTATGAATATCGCTAGCAGCAACAGAATAAACACATTTTGATTGACATACCTACAGTAGGAAAATATTAGAATATCTTCTTTCTAATTTCTCAACTCCTAACATTGAGTAAATGACTGGAGTCTCTGACATAGACTTTAAAATAGCCCGTATGATGGGGGTCCCTGGGTCACCAGTTGCCTGATCCCTGTTTTACACTGTAATTGCTAACGTATGATGGGGGTCCCTGGGTTACCAGTTTCCTTGATCCCTGTTTTACACTGTAATTGCTAACGTATGATGGGGGTCCCTGGGTCACCAGTTGCCTGATCCCTGTTTTACACTGTAATTGCTAACGTATGATGGGGGTCCCTGGGTCACCAGTTGCCTGATCCCTGTTTTACACTGTAATTGCTAACGTATGATGGGGGTCCCTGGGACACCAGTTGCCTGATCCCTGTTTTACACTGTAATTGCTAACGTATGATGGGGGTCCCTGGGTTACCAGTTGCCTGGTCCCTGTTTTACACTGTAATTGCTAACGTATGATGGGGGTCCCTGGGTTACCAGTTGCCTGGTCCCTGTTTTACACTGTAATTGCTAACGTATGATGGGGGTCCCTGGGTCACCAGTTGCCTGGTCCCTGTTTTACACTGTAAAGCTTCTTCATGGTATTATTATGAAGTTATGAATAATTGTGTAATAAAAACCATTAGCTCCACCGTCTTCCCCCTCCTCTGGATTCAGAAGCTCCTTCTTGTTCTTGGTCTTGACGGTACCTGGAGGATATAGAAAGATAGAATGTTCCAATCTTTCTCTCTCTTTCTGACACACTCATTCTCTCTCTCGGTATCACAAACAAGGTTTCCATCCAACCTTTTTATGGCCTGATGGAAACCGAAACATTCTTCGCCAAACTTTCCAAATGTCGACAAAAGAAAATACGCAAGACGAGGTGGGATCTTTTTGTGTCAGTAAAATGAATTATGCGAGAAGCGGAAACCCTTTTATGCGCAAATATTGATCCAATAACCATCATATCGTAAACTTGGAGTCCCGCGATGACATGCTGTGTGGTCCTCCCACTACGACTCGTCAGGAAAGCACACCGTTTATTAGGCTCCAGATGGAAAGACAATGTTGTGAAAGTCACAGGAGGTTGGTATAGCACCTTCATTAGGGAGGACGGGCTCGTTTTAGTGACTGGAGCGGAATTCGTGGAATGGTAACAAATACATCCAACACATGGTTTCCATTGCCATTCCATCTCCTCCTTTCCGGCCATTATTATGAGCTGTTCTGTGGTGAAAGTGCAACGTGATGAGCTTGATGTTCCTTTCCAATAAATATTGAGGGTCTTATTCTGGTGACATGATAATCAATGCTTGGCTGCCATTTGACAAATAAAAATAACCTTGCTCCGTTTTACGGGCTCCCAACCAACTGTGCTATTTAGTTTGTTTTTTCGTGTAACTCATTTGCTACATAACGATGCTGCCACCGTCTCTTATGACCGAAAAGAGCTTCTGGACATCAGAACAGCGTATTACTCACCTCGAACTGGACAAATCCCCATCATCAGCGTGAAGAAAAGATGGAGTAAAGGGGGGCTGGGCGCCTTGTAAGAATGGGGGGGGGCTGGGCGCCTTGTAAGAATGGTGGGGGGGGCTGGGCGCCTTGTAAGAATGGGGGGGGCTGGGCGCCTTGTAAGAATGGGGGGGGGGACTGGGCGCCTTGTAAAAAACATTTTGGGGGGGGGCTGGGCGCCTTGTAAGAATTCGCAGACTAGTAGGTAAACCACCACTACCCTCCGTATTATTGGCCAACGTCATTGGAAAACAAACTGTACGGTCTACGATTAAGACTCCTACCAACGAGACATTAAAAACTGTCATATCTTATGTTTCACCGAGACTTGGCTGAACAAGGACAAGGATAATATAGAGCTGGCTGGCTTCTCCGTGTTTTGGCAGGACAGAGCAGCTACGTCTGGCAAGACGAGGGGCATTTGCCAATAACTGCTGGTGCGCGATGTCTAATATTAAAGAAGTCTCAAGGTATTGCTCGCCTTAGGTTGAATACCTCATGATAAGCTGTAGACCACACTATCTACCAAGAGATTTCTCATCTATATTATTCATATCCGTCTATTTACCACCATAAACTGATGCAATGCTGTAGTGGAGCGGGGCGAGAGTTCCTTGGTGTCCACATCACCAACAAACTAAAATGGTCCATACACACCAAAGAGGCACGACAACACCTTTCCCCCCTCGGGAGAAAAGACTTGGCATGGGTCTCCAGATCCTCAAAACGTTCTACAACTCCACCAGCGAGAACACCCTGACTGGTTGCATCACCGCCTGGTATGGTAACTGCTCGGCATCTGACCGTAAGGAGCTACAAAGGGTAGTGTGTACGGCCCAGTACATCACTGGGGCCAAGCTTCCTGACATCCAGGACCTCTATACGTTGACTCGGTACCGGAACCCCTGTGTTACCTTACAAATGACCTTGACTAACCTGTACCCCGCACGTTGACTCGGTACCGGAACCCCTGTGTTACTTGACAAATGACCTGGACTAACCTGTACCCCCGCACGTTGACTCGGTACCGGAACCCCTGTGTTACTTTACAAATGACCTGGACTAACCTGTACCCCGCACGTTGACTCGGTACCGGAACCCCTGTGTTACTTTACAAATGACCTGGACTAACCTGTACCCCCGCACGTTGACTCGGTACCGGAACCCCTGTGTTACTTTACAAATGACCTGGACTAACCTGTACCCCGCACGTTGACTCGGTACCGGAACCCCTGTGTTACTTTACAAATGACCTGGACTAACCTGTACCCCGCACGTTGACTCGGTACCGGAACCCCTGTGTTACTTTACAAATGACCTTGACTAACCTGTACCCCCGCACGTTGACTCGGTACCGGAACCCCTGTGTTACTTTACAAATGACCTGGACTAACCTTTACCCCCGCACGTTGACTCGGTACCGGAACCCCTGTGTTACTTTACAAATGACCTGGACTAACCTGTACCCCGCACGTTGACTCGGTACCGGAACCCCTGTGTTACTTTACAAATGACCTGGACTAACCTGTACCCCCGCACGTTGACTCGGTACCGGAACCCCTGTGTTACTTTACAAATGACCTTGACTAACCTGTACCCCGCACGTTGACTCGATACCGGAACCCCTGTGTTACTTTACAAATGACCTGGACTAACCTGTACCCCGCACGTTTACTCGGTACCGGAACCCCTGTGTTACTTTACAAATGACCTGGACTAACCTGTACCCCCGCACGTTGACTCGGTACCGGAACCCCTGTGTTACTTTACAAATGACCTGGACTAACCTGTACCCCCGCACGTTGACTCGGTACCGGAACCCCTGTGTTACTTTACAAATGACCTGGACTAACCTGTACCCCGCATGTTGACTCGTTACCGGAACCCCTGTGTTACTTTACAAATGACCTGGACTAACCTGTACCCTGCACGTTGACTCGGTACCGGAACCCCTGTGTTACTTTACAAATGACCTGGACTAACCTGTACCCCGCACGTTGACTCGGTACCGG
>NC_060198.1:1010381-1030381 GCF_021184085.1 Oncorhynchus gorbuscha
TCTACTGTGTGTGTGTCTCTACTGTGTGTGTGTGTCTCTACTGTGTGTGTCTCTACTGTGTGTGTGTGTCTCTACTGTGTGTGCATGTCTATACTGTGTGTGTGTCTCTACTGTGTGTGTGTGTGTGTGTCTCTACTGTGTATGCATGTCTCTACTGTGTGTGTGTCTCTACTGTGTGTGTGTCTCTACTGTGTGTGTGTCTCTACTGTGTGTGTGTGTGTGTCTCTACTGTGTGTGTGTGTGTGTCTCTACTGTGTGTGTGTGTGTGTCTCTACTGTGTGTGTGTGTCTCTACTGTGTGTGTGTGTGTCTCTACTGTGTGTGTGTGTGTCTCTACTGTGTGTGTGTGTGTGTCTACTGTGTGTGTGTGTGTCTCTACTGTGTAGGTGCATGTGTCTTCTGTGTGTGGGTCTCTACTGTGTGTGGGTCTCTACTGTGTGTGTGTGTGTGTCTCTACTGTGTGTGTGTGTCTCTCTACTGTGTGTGTGTGTCTCTACTGTGTGTGTGTCTCTACTGTGTGTGTGTCTCTACTGTGTGTGTGTCTCTACTGTGTCTGCGTGTGTCTCTACTGTGTGTGTGTCTCTACTGTGTGTGTGTCTCTACTGTGTGTGTGTCTCTACTGTGTGTGTGTGTGTGTCTCTACTGTGTGTGTGTGTGTGTCTCTACTGTGTGTGTGTGTGTGTGTCTCTACTGTGTGTGTGTGTCTCTACTGTGTGTGTGTGTGTCTCTACTGTGTGTGTGTGTGTCTCTACTGTGTGTGTGTGTGTGTGTGTGTGTACTGTGTGTGTGTGTCTCTACTGTGTATGCGTGTCTCTACTGTGTATGCGTGTCTCTACTGTGTGTGTCTCTACTGTGTGTGTGTGTCTCTACTGTGTATGCGTGTCTCTTCTGTGTGTGCATGTCTCTACTGTGTGTGTGTCTCTACTGTGTGTGTGCGTGTCTCTACTGTGTGTGTGTGCGTGTCTCTACTGTGTGTGCGTGTCTCTACTGTGTATGCGTGTCTCTACTGTGTGTGCGTGTCTCTACTGTGTGTGTGTGTGTCTCTACTGTGTGTGTTTCTCTACTGTGTGTGTGTGTGTCTTCCCGTCCACTGTGTGTGTCTCTACTGTGTGTGCGTGTCTCTACTGTGTGTGTGTGTGTGTGTCTTCCCGTCCACTGTGTGTGTCTCTACTGTGTGTGCGTGTCTCTACTGTGTGTGTGTGTGTCTTCCCGTCCACTGTGTGTGTCTCTACTGTGTGTGCGTGTCTCTACTGTGTGTGCGTGTCTCTACTGTGTGTGTGTCTCTACTGTGTGTGTGTGTCTCTACTGTGTGTGTCTCTACTGTGTGTGTGTGTCTCTACTGTGTGTGCATGTCTATACTGTGTGTGTGTCTCTACTGTGTGTGTGTGTGTGTGTCTCTACTGTGTATGCATGTCTCTACTGTGTGTGCGTGTCTCTACTGTGTGTGTGTCTCTACTGTGTGTGTGTCTCTACTGTGTGTGTGTGTCTCTACTGTGTGTGTCTCTACTGTGTGTGTGTGTCTCTACTGTGTGTGCATGTCTATACTGTGTGTGTGTCTCTACTGTGTGTGTGTGTGTGTCTCTACTGTGTATGCATGTCTCTACTGTGTGTGTGTCTCTACTGTGTGTGTGTCTCTACTGTGTGTGTGTCTCTACTGTGTGTGTGTGTGTGTCTCTACTGTGTGTGTGTGTGTCTCTACTGTGTGTGTGTGTGTGTCTCTACTGTGTGTGTGTGTCTCTACTGTGTGTGTGTGTGTCTCTACTGTGTGTGTGTGTGTCTCTACTGTGTGTGTGTGTGTGTGTACTGTGTGTGTGTGTCTCTACTGTGTATGCGTGTCTCTACTGTGTATGCGTGTCTCTACTGTGTGTGTCTCTACTGTGTGTGTGTGTCTCTACTGTGTATGCGTGTCTCTACTGTGTGTGCATGTCTCTACTGTGTGTGTGTCTCTACTGTGTGTGTGCGTGTCTCTACTGTGTGTGTGTGCGTGTCTCTACTGTGTGTGCGTGTCTCTACTGTGTATGCGTGTCTCTACTGTGTGTGCGTGTCTCTACTGTGTGTGTGTGTGTCTCTACTGTGTGTGTTTCTCTACTGTGTGTGTGTGTGTCTTCCCGTCCACTGTGTGTGTCTCTACTGTGTGTGCGTGTCTCTACTGTGTGTGTGTGTGTGTGTCTTCCCGTCCACTGTGTGTGTCTCTACTGTGTGTGCGTGTCTCTACTGTGTGTGTGTGTGTCTTCCCGTCCACTGTGTGTGTCTCTACTGTGTGTGCGTGTCTCTACTGTGTGTGCGTGTCTCTACTGTGTGTGTGTCTCTACTGTGTGTGTGTGTCTCTACTGTGTGTGTCTCTACTGTGTGTGTGTGTCTCTACTGTGTGTGCATGTCTATACTGTGTGTGTGTCTCTACTGTGTGTGTGTGTGTGTGTCTCTACTGTGTATGCATGTCTCTACTGTGTGTGCGTGTCTCTACTGTGTGTGTGTCTCTACTGTGTGTGTGTCTCTACTGTGTGTGTGTGTGTGTCTCTACTGTGGTGTGTGTGTGTCTCTACTGTGTGTGTGTGTGTCTCTACTGTGTGTGCATGTCTCTACTGTGTGTGTGTGTGTGTGTGTGTCTCTACTGTGTGTGTGTGTGTGTCTCTACTGTGTGTGTGTGTGTGTGTGTGTGTGTGTGTGTGTGTGTGTGTGTGTGTGTGTGTGTGTGTGTGTGTGTGTGTGTGTGTGTGTGTCTACTGGGACTATTGGGACAACTCTTAAAGACTATTGGGATATTTCTTAAAGAATCTCAGGATAACTCTTAAAGAATCTCAAGATAACTCTTAAAGAATCTCAGGATAACTCTTAAAGACTATTGGGATATTTCTTAAAGAATCTCAGGATAACTCTTAAAGACTATTGGGATATTTCTTAAAGAATCTCAGGATAACTCTTAAAGAATCTCAGGATAACTCTTAAAGAATCTTAGGATAACTCTTAAAGACTCTCAGGATAACTCTTAAAGAATCTCAGGATAATTCTTAAAGACTATTGGGATATTTCTTAAAGAATCTCAGGATAACTCTTAAAGACTATTGGGATATTTCTTAAAGAATCTCAGGATAACTCTTAAAGAATCTCAGGATAACTCTTAAAGAATCTCAGGATAACTCTTAAAGAATCTCAGGATAACTCTTAAAGACTATTGGGATATTTCTTAAAGAATCTCAGGATAACTCTTAAAGACTATTGGGATATTTCTTAAAGAATCTCAGGATAACTCTTAAAGAATATCAGGATAACTCTTAAAGGATATCAGGATAACTCTTAAAGATTCTCAGGATAACTCTTAAAGAATCTTAGGATAACTCTTAAAGAATCTCAGGATATTTCTTAAAGAATCTCAGGATAACTCTTAAAGAATCTCAGGATAACTCTCACAGAATCTCAGGATAACTCTTAAAGACTATTGGGATATTTCTTAAAGAATCTCAGGATAACTCTTAAAGAATCTCAGGATAACTCTTAAAGAATCTCAGGATAACTCTTAAAGACTATTGGGATATTTCTTAAAGAATCTCAGGATAACTCTTAAAGAATCTCAGGATAACTCTTAAAGAATCTCAGGATAACTCTTAAAGAATCTCAGGATAACTCTTAAAGAATCTCAGGATAACTCTTAAAGAATCTCAGGATAACTCTTAAAGAATCTCAGGATAACTCTTAAAGAATCTCAGGATAACTCTTAATGTCATGTTTTGTCATTGATTATCATGTCTTGTCCCTGTGCTTCCCCTTCTATTCGTTTCCCTCTGCTGGTCTTATTAGGTTCTTTCCCTCTTTCTATCCCTCTCTCTCTCCCCTCCCTCTCTCCCTCTCTCGCTCTCTCTCTCTATCGTTCCGTTCCTGCTCCCAGCTGTTCCTCATTCTCCTAACTACCTCATTTACTCTTTCACACCTGTCCCCTATTTTGCCCTCTGATTAGAGTCCCTATTTCTCCCTCTGTTTTCCGCTTCTGTCCTTGTCGGATCCTTGTTTGATGTTTGCTGTTCTGTGTCCTTGTTCCGCCCTGTCGTGTTTCTACCTTCTTCAGATGCTGCGTGTGAGCAGGTATCTATATCAGCTACGGCCTGCGCCTTCCCGAAGCGACCTGCAGTCTGTGGTCGCGTCTCCAGTTGTTCCCCTCTACTGCCTAGAGGAATTCAGTTTTCCTGTTTGACTTTACCTGAGATTATATCCAGGATTATCGTTTTTGTTATAGACTGGAATAAAGACTCTGTTTCTACTAAGTCACTTTTGGGTCCTCATTCACCAGCATAACACTTAAAGACTATTGGGATAATTCTTAAAGACTATTGGGATCATTCTTAAAGGCTCTCAGCATAACTCTTAAAGACAATTGGGATAATTCTTAAAGACTATTTGGATAACTCTTACAGACTATTTGGATAACTCTTACAGACTATTGGGATAACTCTTAAAGACTATTTGGATAATTCTTAAAGACTATTGGGATAACTCTTACAGACTATTGGGATAATTCTTAAAGACTATTGGGATAATTCTTAAAGACTATTGGGATAATTCTTAAAGACTATTGGGATAATTCTTACAGACTATTGGGATAACTCTTAAAGACTATTGGGATAATTCTTAGACTATTGGGATAATTCTTAAAGGCTCTCAGCATAACTCTTAAAGACAATTGGGATAATTCTTAAAGACTATTTGGATAACTCTTACAGACTATTTGGATAACTCTTACAGACTATTGGGATAACTCTTAAAGACTATTTGGATAATTCTTAAAGACTATTGGGATAACTCTTACAGACTATTGGGATAATTCTTAAAGACTATTGGGATAATTCTTAAAGACTATTGGGATAATTCTTAAAGACTATTGGGATAATTCTTACAGACTATTGGGATAACTCTTAAAGACTATTGGGATAATTCTTAGACTATTGGGATAATTCTTAAAGACTATTGGGATCATTCTTAAAGACTATTGGGATAATTCTTAAAGACTATTGGATAACTCTTAAAGACTCTCAGGACAATTCTTAAAGACTATTGGATAACTCTTAAGCCCTGTCTAAGCTGTGTAGTGGGTTCTACTAAGCTATATGGAATTGTTTTAAGAAGGTCATACCAAGGATCATTTAGCTATTTGATTTTCAATTGTAAGACCCCTTGAAATATCAACAAAATACACAATTATTTTTGGCCTTACAGCTTAAACTGGTGGACTCTTAGGATAACTCTTAAAGACTCTTAGGATAACTCTTAAAGACTCATAGGATAACTCTTAAAGACTCTTAGGATAACTCTTAAAGACTCATAGGATAACTCTTAAAGACTCATAGGATAACTCTTAAAGACTCATAGGATAACTCTTAAAGACTCTTAGGATAACTCTTAAAGACTCATAGGATAACTCTTAAAGACTCTTAGGATAACTCTTAAAGACTCTTAGGATAACTCTTAAAGACTCTTAGGATAACTAGAAAACCGTCAATCTAGGACCTGAGAGACTGTGTTTAGAGCGGGGTGGAGGAGGGAGTATTGAGGAAGGAAAGTTGTGAATGGATCAGTTAAACACGCACACACGCACGCACGCACGCACGCACGCACGCACGCACACACACACACACACACACACACACACACACACACACACACACACACACACACACACACACACACACACACAGGTGTGCGTATGTACGTACCCTGAGAGGACGCCCAGCACCAGATTTAACATGAAGAAGGACCCGATGATGATGAGGGGGATGTAGTACATCCAGTTCCAGGCACTTCCCTCTACATTATTACTCTGGTGAGACAGACAGACATCATTACTCTGGTGAGGCAGACAGACATCATTACTCTGGTGAGACAGACAGACATTATTACTCTGGAGAGACAGACATACATTATTACTCTGGTGAGACAGACAGACATCATTACTCTGGTGAGACAGACATACATTATTACTCTGGTGAGACAGACAGACATCATTACTCTGCTGAGATAGACAGACATTATTACTCTGGAGAGACAGACAGACAGACATTATTACTCTGGTGAGACAGACAGACATTATTACTCTGGTGAGACAGACAGACATCATTACTCTGGTGAGACAGACAGACATCATTACTCTGGTGAGGCAGAGACATTATTACTCTGGTGAGACAGACAGACATCATTACTCTGGAGAGACAGACAGACATCATTACTCTGGTGAGACAGACAGATAGACAGACAGAAAGTTAGTCAGACAGACAGACATGAGGTTAGTCAGATAGACAGACAGGTTAATCAGACAGACAGACAGACAAACAGACAGACAGGACGTTAGTCAGACAGACAGACAGGACGTTAGTCAGACAGACAGGACGTTAGTCAGACAGACAGACAGACAGACAGACAGACAGACAGACAGGACGCTAGTCAGACAGACAGACAGGACGTTAGTCAGACAGACAGACAGACAGACAGACAGACAGACAGACAGACAGACAGACAGACAGACAGACAGACAGACAGACAGACAGACAGGACGTTAGTCAGACAGACAGACAGACAGACAGACAGACAGACAGACAGACAGACAGACAGACAGACAGACAGACAGTCAGACAGACAGACATGAGGTTAGTCAGATAGACAGACAGGTTAATCAGACAGACAGACAGACAAACAGACAGACAGGACGCTAGTCAGACAGACAGACAGGACGTTAGTCAGACAGACAGACAGACAGACAGACAGACAGACAGACAGACAGACAGACAGACAGACAGACAGACAGACAGACAGACAGGACGTTAGTCAGACAGACAGACAGACAGACAGACAGACAGACAGACAGACAGTCAGACAGACAGACAGACAGACAGACAGACAGACAGACAGACAGACAGACAGACAGACAGACAGGACGTTAGACAGACAGACAGACAGACAGACAGACAGACAGACAGACAGACAGACAGACAGACAGACAGACAGACAGACAGACAGACAGGACGTTAGTCAGACAGACAGATCAAACAAACAGAGCTGAAGAATGTATTAAACTTGCATCTAAAAATGGTTCCATTCCACAGATACCCGTCCTGCCCATTTCCATACTTCTTACATCACACTAGCGTGTGCTTTCCCAAACATTTGTAGGAATGGAATAGAATAGGATGTGGACTGTAAATTATACATTGTCTAGATGTGTTGCCAATGAATAAAACATTGTGTGGAAATCGGTATTACATTAGCAGACCATAGTGTTCCCTGTGCTGTACATTTATACAAGGATTAGTATTTACAATGAATTCCCTTACAGCACATAGCATAACATGTCCACCCATCCCTCCATGGTGATATACTGGAAGGACAGTAAACACACACACACACACACACACACACACACACACACACACACACACACACACACACACACACACACACACACACACACACACACACACACACACACACACACACACACACACACACACACACACATTCCATCTCACACACCACACACACACACACACACACACACACACACACACACACACACACACACACACACACACACACACACACACACACACACACACACACACACACACACACACACACACATTCCATCTCCCCACACACACACACACACACACACACACACACACACACACACACACACACACACACACACACACACACACACACACACACACACACACACACACACACACACACACACACACACACACACACACACACTTCAACCCCCCCCAAACACACACACACACACACACACACACACACACACACACACACACACACACACACACACACACACACACACACACACACACACACTTCAACCCCCCCAAACACACACACACACAGTCCATCTCCCCCACCACACACACACACTTTAACCCCCCCAAACACACACACACAGTCCATCTCCCCCCCACACACACACACAATTCAACCCCCCAAACATGCACACACACACAGTCCATCTTCCCCCCCACACACACACACACACACTTCAACCCCCCCAAACACACACACACACATAGTCCATCTCCCCCCACACACACACACACTTCAACCCCAAACAACACACACACACACACACACACACACACACACACACACACACACACACACACACACACACACACACACACACACACACACACACACACACACACACACACACACTTCAACAACCCCCCCAAACATGCACACACACACAGTCCATCTCCCCACACACACACTTCCACCCCACACACAGCCCTGTATACTCACATAGTATAACATATCGGTCCAACCCTCCATGGTGATACATTGGAATACAGTGAGGACAGCAAAGAGAATGTTGTCGAATTGGGTGATCCCATAGTTGGGCCCCAGCCAATAGCCTTTACACGTGGTCCCATTAGGACACAATCTGGACGGTAACTCTGTACCGCATGGCAACTCATCATAAATCTCATCTATAGAGGAGAGAGAAAGAGAGGGGAGGGGGAGAGAGAAGAAGGGGAGCAAGAGAGTAGGGGAAAAAGTGAGGGAGAGAGAGATGAGATTGATGAGAGTTGAAATCAGCATAAGAAAACAGTGAAGTGGTGGTCCAGTAAAATAATTTAAGGGATACAAGATGGGCTGTGTTTCAATGTCTTCCTTCTACTGTCTGGGCTTGAGTTGGGACTGGGCCCTTTGGGTCTAGGGGTTGAGTTGGGACTGGGCCCTTTGGGTCTAGGGGTTGAGTTGGGACTGGGCCCTTTGGGTCTAGGGGCTGAGTTGGGACTGGGCCCTTTGGGTCTAGGGGCTGAGTTGGGACTGGGCCCTTTGGGTCTAGGGGTTGAGTTGGGACTGGGCGCTTTGGGTCTATGGGTTGAGTTGGGACTGGGCCCTTTGGGTCTAGGGGTTGAGTTGGGACTGGGCCCTTTGGGTCTAGGGGTTGAGTTGGGACTGGGCCCTTTGGGTCTAGGGGTTGAGTTGGGACTGGGCCCTTTGGGTCTATGGGTTGAGTTGGGACTGGACCCTTTGGGTCTATGGGTTGAGTTGGGACTGGACCCTTTGGGTGTAGGGGTTGAGTTGGGACTGGGCCCTTTGGGTCTAGGGGTTGAGTTGGGACTGGGCCCTTTGGGTCTAGGGGTTGAGTTGGGACTGGGCCCTTTGGGTCTATGGGTTGAGTTGGGACTGGGCCCTTTGGGTCTAGGGGTTGAGTTGGGACTGGGCCCTTTGGGTCTAGGGGTTGAGTTGGGACTGGGCCCTTTGGGTCTAGGGGTTGAGTTGGGACTGGGCCCTTTGGGTCTATGGGTTGAGTTGGGACTGGTCCCTTTGGGTCTATGGGTTGAGTTGGGACTGGACCCTTTGGGTATAGGGGTTGAGTTGGGACTGGGCCCTTTGGGTCCAGGGGTTGAGTTGGGACTGGGCCCTTTGGGTCTATGTCTAGGGGTTGAGTTGGGACTGGGCCCTTTGGGTCTAGGGGTTGAGTTGGGACTGGACCCTTTGGGCATAGGGACATGTCTGGGGCTAGGGGTTGAGTTGGGACTGGGCCCTTTGGGTCTAGGTCTAGGGGTTGAGTTGGGACTGGGCCCTTTAGGTCTAGGGAAGTGTCTAGGGGTTGAGTTGGGACTGGGCCTGTGGGTCTATGGGTTGAGTTGGGACTGGTCCTGTGGGTCTAGGGGTTGAGTTGGGACTGGGCCCTTTGGGTCTAGGGAAGTGTCTGGGGGTAGGGGTTGAGTTGGGACTGGGCCCTTAGGGTCTAGGGTTTGAGTTGGGAATGGGCCCTTTGGATTGAGGAAAGTGTATAGGGGTAGGGGTTGAGTTGGGACTGGGCCTGTGGGTCTAGGAAAGTGTCTAGGGGTAGGGGATGAGTTGGGACTGGGCCCTTTGGGTCTAGGGGTTGAGTTGGGACTGGGCCCTTTGGGTCTAGGGGATGAGTCGGGACTGGGCCCTTTGGGTCTAGGAGTTGAGTTGGGACTGGGCCTGTGGGTCTAGGGGTTGAGTTGGGACTGTGCCTGTGGGCCTAGAGAAGTGTCTAGGGGTAGGGGTTGAGTTGGGACTGGGCCCTTTGGGTCTAGGGGATGAGTCGGGACTGGGCCCTTTGGGTCTAGGAGTTGAGTTGGGACTGGGCCTGTGGGTCTAGGGGTTGAGTTGGGACTGGGCCCTTTGGGTCTAGGGGTTGAGTTGGGACTGGGCCCTTTGGGTCTAGGGGTTGAGTTGGGACTGGACCCTTTGGGTCTAGGGGTAGAGTTGGGACTAGGCCCTTTGGGTCTAGGGGTTGAGTTGGGACTGGGCCCTTTGGGTCTAGGGGTTGAGTTGGGACTGGGCCCTTTGGGTCTAGGGGTTGAGTTGGGACTGGGCCCTTTGGGTCTAGGGGTTGAGTTGAGACTGGGCCCTTTGAGTCTAGGGGTTGAGTTGGGACTGGGCCCTTTGGGTCTAGGGGTTGAGTTGGGACTGGGCCCTTTGGGTCTAGGGGTTGAGTTGGGACTGGGCCCTTTGGGTCTAGGGGTTGAGTTGGGACCGGACCCTTTGGGTCTAGGGGTTGAGTTGAGACTGGGCCCTTTGGGTCTAGGGGTTAAGTTGGGACTGGGCCCCCTTTGGGTCTAGGGGTTGAGTTGGGACTGGGCCCCCTTTGGGTCTAGGGGTTGAGTTGGGACTGGGACCCCTTTGGGTCTAGGTCTAGGGGTTGAGTTGGGACTGGGCCCTTTAGGTCTAGGGAAGTGTCTAGGGGTTGAGTTGGACTGGGCCTGTGGGTCTAGGGGTTGAGTTGGAACTGGGCCTGTGGGTCTAGGGGTTGAGTTGGGACTGGGCCATTTGGGTCTAGGGAAGTGTCTGGGGGTAGGGGTTGAGTTGGTACTGGGCCCTTTGGATCGAGGAAAGTGTATAGGGGTAGGGGTTGAGTTGGGACTGGGCCCTTTGGGTCTAGGGGTTGAGTTGGGACTGGACCCTTTGGGTCTAGGGGTTGAGTTGGGACTGGGCCCTTTGGGTCTAGGGGTTGAGTTGGGACTGGGCCCTTTGGGTCTAGGGGTTGAGTTGGGACTGGGCCCTTTGGGTCTAGGGGTTGAGTTGAGACTGGGGCATTTGAGTCTAGGGGTTGAGTTGGGACTGGGCCCTTTGGGTCTAGGGGTTGAGTTGGGACTGGGCCCTTTGGGTCTAGGGGTTGAGTTGGGACTGGGCCCTTTGGGTCTAGGGGTTGAGTTGAGACCGGACCCTTTGGGTCTAGGGGTTGAGTTGAGACTGGGCCCTTTGGGTCTAGGGGTTAAGTTGGGACTGGGCCCCCTTTGGGTCTAGGGGTTGAGTTGGGACTGGGCCCCCTTTGGGTCTAGGGGTTGAGTTGGGACTGGGACCCCTTTGGGTCTAGGTCTAGGGGTTGAGTTGGGACTGGGCCCTTTAGGTCTAGGGAAGTGTCTAGGGGTTGAGTTGGACTGGGCCTGTGGGTCTAGGGGTTGAGTTGGAACTGGGCCTGTGGGTCTAGGGGTTGAGTTGGGACTGGGCCCTTTTGGAAGTGTCTGGGGGTAGGGGTTGAGTTGGTACTGGGCCCTTTGGATCGAGGAAAGTGTATAGGGGTAGGGGTTGAGTTGGGACTGGGCCTGTGGGTCTAGGAAAGTGTCTAGGGGTAGGGGATGAGTTGGGACTGGGCCCTTTGGGTCTAGGGGTTGAGTTGGGACTGGGCCCTTTGGGTCTAGGGGATGAGTTGGGACTGGGCCCTTTGGGTCTAGGGGTTGAGTTGGGACTGGACCCTTTGGGTCTATGGGTTGAGTTGGGACTGGGCCCTTTGGGTCTAGGGGTTGAGTTGGGACTGGGCCCTTTGGGTCTAGGGGTTGAGTTGGGACTGGGCCCTTTGGGTCTAGGGGTTGAGTTGGGATTGGGCCCTTTGGGTCTAGGGGTTGAGTTGGGACTGGGCCCTTTGGGTCTAGGGGTTGAGTTGGGACTGGGCCCTTTGGGTCTAGGGAAGTGTCTAGGGGTTTGAGTTTGGACTGGGCCTGTGGGTCTAGGGGTTGAGTTGGGACTGGGCCTGTGGGTCTAGGGGTTGAGTTGGGACTGGGCCCTTTGGGTCTAGGGAAGTGTCTGGGGGTAGGGGTTGAGTTGGGACTGGGCCCTTAGGGTCTAGGGTTTGAGTTGGGACTGGGCCCTTTGGATCGAGGAAAGTGTATAGGGATAGGGGTTGAGTTGGGACTGGGCCTGTGGGTCTAGGAAAGTGTCTAGGGGTAGGGGATGAGTTGGGACTGGGCCCTTTGGGTCTAGGGGTTGAGTTGGGACTGGGCCCTTTGGGTCTAGGGGATGAGTTGGGACTGGGCCCTTTGGGTCTAGGAGTTGAGTTGGGACCGGGCCCTTTGGGTCTAGGGATTGAGTTGGGACTGGGCCTGTGGGTCTAGGGGTTGAGTTGGGACTGTGCCTGTGGGCCTAGGGAAGTGTCTAGGGGTAGGGGTTGAGTTAGGACTGGGCCTGTGGGTCTAGGGGTTGAGTTGGGACTAGGCCCTTTGGGTCTAGGGGTTGAGTTGGGACTGGACCCTTTGGGTCTAGGGGTTGAGTTGGGACTGGGCCCTTTGAGTCTAGGGGTTGAGTTGGGACTGGGCCCTTTGGGTCTAGGGGTTGAGTTGGGACTGGGCCCTTTGGGTCTAGGGGTTGAGTTGGGACTGGGCCCTTTGAGTCTAGGGGTTGAGTTGGGACTGGGCCCTTTGGGTCTAGGGGTTGAGTTGGGACTGGGCCCTTTGGGTCTAGGGGTTGAGTTGGGACTGGGCCCTTTGAGTCTAGGGGTTGAGTTGGGACTGGGCCCTTTGGGTCTAGGGGTTGAGTTGGGACTGGGCCCTTTGGGTCTAGGGGTTGAGTTGGGACTGGGCCCTTTGGGTCTAGGGGTTGAGTTGGGACTGGGCCCTTTGGGTCTAGGGGTTGAGTTAGGACTGGGCCCTTTGGGTCTAGGGGTTGAGTTGGGACTGGGCCCTTTGGGTCTAGGGGTTGAGTTGGGACTGGGCCCTTTGGGTCTAGGGGTTGAGTTGGGACTGGGCCCTTTGGGTCTAGGGGTTGAGTTGGGACTGGGCCCTTTGGGTCTAGGGGTTGAGTTGTGACTGGGCCCTTTGGGTCTAGGGGTTGAGTTGGGACTGGGCCCTTTGGGTCTAGGGGTTGAGTTGGGACTGGGCCCTTTGGGTCTAGGGGTTAAGTTGGGACTGGGCTCCCTTTGGGTCTAGGTCTAGGGGTTGAGTTGGGACTGGGCCCTTTGGGTCTAGGGGTTGAGGTGGGACTGGGCCCCCTTTGGGTCTAGGTCTAGGGGTTGAGTTGGGACTGGGCCCTTTAGGTCTAGGGAAGTGTCTAGGGGTTGAGTTGGACTGGGCCTGTGGGTCTAGGGGTTGAGTTGGAACTGGGCCTGTGGGTCTAGGGGTTGAGTTGGGACTGGGCCCTTTGGGTCTAGGGAAGTGTCTGGGGGTAGGGGTTGAGTTGGGACTGGGCCCTTTGGATCGAGGAAAGTGTATAGGGGTAGGGGTTGAGTTGGGACTGGACCTGTGGGTCTAGGAAAGTGTCTAGGGGTAGGGGATGAGTTGGGACTGGGCCCTTTGGGTCTAGGGGTTGAGTTGGGACTGGGCCCTTTGGGTCTAGGGGATGAGTTGGGACTGGGCCCTTTGGGTCTAGGGGTTGAGTTGGGACGGGGCCCTTTGGGTCTAGGGGTTGAGTTGGGACTGGGCCCTTTGGGTCTAGGGGTTGAGTTGGGACTGGGCCTGTGGGTCTAGGGGTTGAGTTAGGACTGTGCCTGTGGGCCTAGGGAAGTGTCTAGGGGTAGTGGTTGAGTTAGGACTGGGCCTGTGGGTCTAGGGGTTGAGTTGGGACTTGGCCTGTGGGTCTAGGGAAGTGTCTAGTGGTTGAGTTGGGACTGGGCCCTTTGGGTCTAGGTCTAGGGGTTGAGTTGGGACTGGGCCTGTAGGTCCAGGGAAGTGTCTAGGGGTTGAGTTGGGACTGGGCCTGTTGGTCCAGGGAAGTGTCTAGGGGTTGAGTTGGGACTGGGCCTGTTGGTCTAGGAGTCAGTGCAATTACTTTATTTGGATCTAAGGGTAGGTGTTAGGTCATTATACGTTTATTTAAGACAGGACTTGAGGGTCTAGGAGTAGGTGCTCGGTCACTAGGAGTTAATTTAATACATAACTTGGGGGTCTAGGGGTAGGTGCTACAGTAGGTCGCTAGTAGTTGATTAAAGACCAGTCTTGGGGGTCTAGGAGTAGGTGCATGGTCACTAGTAGTTGATTAAAGACCAGTCTTGGGGGTCTAGGAGTAGGTGCATGGTCACTAGTAGTTGATTAAAGACCAGTCTTGGGGGTCTAGGAGTAGGTGCTTGGTCACTAGTAGTTGATTAAAGACCAGTCTTGGGGGTCTAGGTGTAGGTAAATGGTCACTAGTAGTTGATTAAAGACCAGTCTTCGGGGTCTAGGTGTAGGTGCATGGTCACTAGTAGTTGATTAAAGACAAGGCCTATGGACATTACCAGTGGCGATGTCGAAACAGGTGGTGTGGAACTTTCCCATATAGAACTCAAGGCCGATGATGGCGAACATCAGAATGGCCACAAAGAGAAGCAGTCCGATCTGCAGCAGGGGGATCATAGCCTTCATGATGGACTTGAGTACCACCTGCAGGCCTGGAGGACACAGTGCAGATGGTCAGAGATGAATATAGAAAGAGAGAGGGGGGAGAGGGGGAGGAAGAGAGAGAGAGAGAGAGAGAGAGAGAGAGAGAGAGAGAGAGAGAGAGAGAGAGAGAGAGAGAGAGAGAGAGAGAGAGGATTGAGAGAGAGAGAGAGAGAGAGAGAGAGAGAGTGGGAGGGGATGGACAGAGAGAAAGCAAGAGAGAGCAGAGAAAAGAGAGGAGATAGAGTGAGTGATGTCCATAGGGGTCCCCATACTTACTGGGAATCCCTGACACCAACTTAAGTGGTCGCAGAACCCTGACTGCTCTCAGTGTCCGCAGGTCAAATTCGGAGCCAACCGCCGACAAGATACTAAGGAGAGAGGGAAGAGGAAAAGAAAGAGAAAGAGAGAGAATTAGAAAAGGAGAAGAAACAGTGGACACAGTGGAGACAGTAGAAACAGTAGAGACAGTAGAAACAGTAGAAACAGTGGAGACAGTAGAAACAGTGGAAACAGTAGAAACAGTGGACACAGTGAAAACAGTGGACACAGTGGAGACAGTAGAAACAGTGGAGACAGTAGAAACAGTGGAGACAGTAGAAACAGTAGAAACAGTGGAGACAGTAGAAACAGTGGAAACAGTAGAAACAGTGGACACAGTGAAAACAGTGGACACAGTGGAGACAGTAGAAACAGTGGAGACAGTAGAAACAGTGGAGACAGTAGAAACAGTAGAAACAGTGGAGACAGTAGAAACAGTGGAGACAGTAGAAACAGTGGAGACAGTAGAAACAGTGGAGACAGTAGAAACAGTAGAAACAGTGGAGACAGTAGAAACAGTAGAAACAGTAGAAACAGTGGAGACAGTAGAAACAGTGGAGACAGTAGAAACAGTAGAAACAGTGGAGACAGTAGAAACAGTAGAAACAGTAGAAACAGTGGAGACAGTAGAAACAGTAGAAACAGTAGAAACAGTGGAGACAGTAGAAACAGTGGAGACAGTAGAAACTGTAGAAACTGTGGAGACAGTAGAAACAGCGGAGACAGTAGAAATAGTAGAAACAGTGGAAACAGGAGAAACAGTAGAAACAGTGGAAAACAGTATAAATAGTGGAGACAGTATAAACAGTGGAAAACAGTAGAAACAGTGGAGACAGTAGAAACAGTAGAAACACTGGAGACAGGAGAAACAGTAGGAACAGTGGAGACAGTAGAAACAGTGGAAAACAGTAGAAACCGTGGAGACAGTAGATACAATGGAAAACAGTAGAAACCGTGGAGACAGTAGAAACAGTAGGAACAGTGGAAACAGTAGAAACAGTGGAAAACAGTAGAAACTGTGGAGACAGTAGAAATAGTGGAGACAGTAGAAACAGTAGGAACAGTGGAGACAGTGGAAAACAGTGGAAAACAGTAGAACCAGTGGAGACAGTAGAAACAGTAGGAACAGTGGAAACAGTAGAAACAGTGGAAAACAGTAGAAACATTGGAGACAGTAGAAACAATGGAAAACAGTAGAAACCGTGGAGACAGTAGAAACAGTGGAGACAGTAGAAACAGTAGGAACAGTGGAGACAGTGGAAAACAGTGGAAAACAGTAGAACCAGTGGAGACAGTAGAAACAGTAGAAACAGTAGAAAACAGTAGAAACAGTGGAAAACAGTAGAAACTGTGGAGACAGTAGAAACAGTGGAAAACAGTAGAAACAGTGAGTGTAATTAACAAGCGTTCCATTTCAGCAGAAAACAAACAGTATTTGCGGTATAAAAAGTCATAAAAAGCACAGGAACACACGCTGACATGATTGGTCAGTGCTGTCTGGGATCCTTGGGATGTCCCTACCCTAAACCCTGACCTTAAACCTTACCCTAACCATATCCACAACCCTTACCTAACCCCAACCTTACCCTTTACCAACTTCAAATGGGGTAGGGACATCCCAAGGATTCCGGATATGATCTCACACACATCTCCATAGTAACGTGATCCACATGAGTCATGTGTGTAGTGTCACACCACCATGGTCACTGTGACTGGTCTTTACGACCTCTCTTTTAGTAGCTGCCTGGGTCGGTGTGAAGTGATCAACTAGTCATCTCATTTATCACTATTTCATTCATTCCCTCCCTCTCTCCCTCTCCCTCTCTCCCTCTCCCTCTCCCTCTCTCCCTCTCCCTCTCTCCCTCTCCCTCTCCCTATCTCCCTCTCCCTCTCTCCCTCTCCCTCTCTCCCTCTCCCTCTCCCTCTCTCCCTCAGTTCCATCTCTCTGACAGTCAGCCTCTCTGTACATCAGACCAGGAGGACTTGATGCTGGTTAGTGCAGGTTCTTCATCACACACCATCACACACAAGACATGGGTAACGTGTGTGATGGAGGGTAACGTGTGTGATGGAGGGTAACGTGTGTGATGGAGGGTAAAGTGTGTGATGGAGGGTAACGTGTGTGATGGAGGGTAACGTGTGTGATGGAGGGTAACGTGTGTGATGGAGGGTAACATGTGTGATGGAGGGTAACGTGTGTGATGGAGGGTAACGTGTGTGATGGGGAATCACAGAGAGAGAGAGGAAGAAAACAGAGAAGGAGAGAGGTGGGGTTTGGGATATGCAGCTTCTATAATTCACTCAGCGTAAGAGAGTTATATTATAACAACAGATGCAACAGACAGAAAGTGGTCGGTCTGAGACAGTTCCTCCAAAACGCTCTTTAAAAAACAGCAGGTTTTGGCCTCTTCCTCCTCCTCCCTTTCTGCTCCAGACTCATTTCACTAAGAGCCCCATTCATCAACAGGTATAATATGTCTGGCCAGAACAGTCATTCTCTCTGTGTGTGTGTGTGTGTGTGTGTGTGTGTGTGTGTGTGTGTGTGTGTGTGTGTGTGTGTGTGTGTGTGTGTGTGTGTGTGTGTGTGTGTGTGTGTGTGTGTGTGTGTGTGTGTGTGTGTGTGTGTGTGTGTGTGTGTGTGTGTGTGTGTTTGTACGTGTCCGTCCGTCCGTGTGCGTGCCAGACCAGTCATTCACTCAATAGGGTTTTAACAGGCCTGCTGAAGAGAGGTGGAAACTAAACTAAACTAAACTATTCCCCCCAAGGAGAGGACCAATCATGGGATTGAGAGATGGATGAATGGATAGAGGGATATATATAGGGTTGAAGGGAGGGACGGATGGAGTTGGCTGGTGTTGAATGACTCCTTCTCCACTTATTTACCTCATTCTCTCTCTCTCTCTCTCTCTCTCTCTCTCTCTCCTTCCTTCCTTCCTTCCTTCCTTCCTTCCTTCCTTCCTTCCTTCCTTCCTTCCTTCCTTCCTTCCTTCCTTCCTTCCTTCCTTCCTTCCTTCCTTCCTTCCTTCCTTCCTTCCTTCCTTCCTTCCACACACGTCTCTCCAAAACGTCTCAAAAGCCATTGTATATTTACATAACTGTTCTATATTCTGTAAAGACAGACAGTAAGGGCAAAAACTAAAACGGGCTTGGTAAACCCTGTCCTGTGGCAACTGCAGTACCTGACTGCATGTACACACATCCACCACTAGAGGGGGCAACCACTGTGTCCAGTAGGGACCACACTGAATGAAACCAGGGCAGCAATGGAGGGGTGAGAGAGATGGAAGAGGAGAATGAAGGGATGGGTGAGTGAGAGTGAAAGAATAGAGAAAATAGGAAATTGACAGAAGCTACAGAAAGGATGACATATGAAAGGGGGAGGAGCCACTTTTGGGGAGGAGAGGAATAGAAAGAGGAGGAAGAGAAAAGGAAAGGAGGGAAAGGAAAGGAGTGAGGTAGAGGAGGAACGAATAAAGGAGAGATGGAAGAGGAGGAAGATGGAGGTAAAATAGGGACGATGCCCATCAGAGATAGAGATTGAAAAGCAGTGTTACTGCTCTGTGTGACCAGAGAGAGACAATCTGCTATATAATCCTACAGAGATACCCTAGAGCGAGAGAGACAGAGAAAGAGGGACGGTGTGTGTGAGGAAGAGAGAGAATGTGAGAGAGGCGATGGTGTCTGTGTGACTGGGTGAGATGGAGGGAGGGAGAAGAGGGAGGTATGGTAGAGTGGCGAGGGATTCACACGGAGGAGAGGTGTGTGGAGAGTGCTGACAGGGCCACTCTACTGGGGAACACCTGTCTATCAACCTGCAGACACACACGCACACACACACACGCACGCACGCACGCACGCACGCACGCACGCACACACACACACACACACACACACACACACACACACACACACACACACACACACACACACACACACACACACACACACACACACACACACCTAGAACACACAGACATAGCCATTATTATGAGCCGTCCTCCCCTCAGCAGCCTCCACTGTGTACGAACGGTATGTCTTCAGTAAAACAGAAAAGAAGAGACTGTCAACTGCCAGCTAGATTTTGCAGTGTGTCAGCATGAATGTACTGAAACCAATGTGGTTGCACACTGAGTATACCAAACATGCTCATTCCATGACAGACTGACCAGGTGAATCCTGGTGAAAGCTATGATCCCTTAATGATGTCACTTGTTAAATACACTTCAATCAGTGTAGATGAAGGGGAGGAGACATGTTAAACAAGGACCTTTAAGCCTTGAGACAATTGAGACATGGATTGTGTCTGTGAGTCATTCAGAGGGTGAATGGACAAGACAAAATATTGAAGTGCCTTTGAACAGGGTATGGTAGTAGGTGCCAGGTGCCCTGGTTTGTGTCAAGGACTGCAACGCTGCTGGTTTTTTTATGATCAACAGTTTCCCGTGTGTATCAAGAATGTTCCACCACCCAGAGAACATCCAGTCAACTTGACACAACTGTGGGAAGCATTGGAGTCAACATGGGCCAGCATCCCTGTGGAACACTTTCAACACCTTGTAGAGTCAACATGGGCCAGCATCCCTGTGGAACACTTTCAACACCTTGTAGAGTCAACATGGGCCAGCATCCCTGTGGAACACTTTCAACATCTTGTAGAGTCAACATGGGCCAGCATCCCTGTGGAACACTTTCAACATCTTGTAGAGTCAACATGGGCCAGCATCCCTGTGGAACACTTTCAACATCTTGTAGAGTCAACATGGGCCAGCATCCCTGTGGAACACTTTCAACATCTTGTAGAGTCAACATGGGCCAGCATCCCTGTGGAACACTTTCAACATCTTGTAGAGTCAACATGGGCCAGCATCCCTGTGGAACACTTTCAACATCTTGTAGAGTCAACATGGGCCAGCATCCCTGTGGAACACTTTCAACATCTTGTAGAGTCAACATGGGCCAGCATCCCTGTGGAACACTTTCAACACCTTGTAGAGTCAACATGGGCCAGCATCCCTGTGGAACACTTTCAACATCTTGTAGAGTCAACATGGGCCAGCATCCCTGTGGA
>NC_060198.1:1035381-1041099 GCF_021184085.1 Oncorhynchus gorbuscha
ACATTTTCCATGAATATGTTATGTATGGGTTATGAATGTGCTATGTATGTGCCATGAATGTGTTATGTATGGGTTATACATTTTCCATTAACATGTTATGTATGGGTTATGAATGTGCTATGTATGGGTTATGAATGTGCTATGTATGGGTTATGAATGTGCTATGTATGGGTTATGAATGTGCTATGTATGGGTTATGAATGGGAAGGCCCTTCACTGTTTCAGCCTGACAATGCCCCTGTGCACAAAGCGAGGTCCATACAGAAATTGTTTGTCGAGATTAGTGTGGAAGAACTTGACTGGCCTGGACAGAGCCCTGACCTCAACCACATCGAACACCTTTGGGATGAATTGTAACACCGACTGCGAGCCAGGCCTAATCGCCCAACATCGGTGCCTGACCTCACTAATGCTTGTGGCTGAATGGAAGCAAGTTCCCGCAGCAATGTTCCAACATCTAGTGGAAAGCCTCCCAGAAGAGTGGAGGCTGTTATAGCAGCAATGTTCCAACATCTAGTGGAAAGCTTTCCCAGAAGAGTGGAGGCTGTTATAGCAGCAGTGTTCCAACATCTAGTGGAAAGCTTTCCCAGAAGAGTGGAGGCTGTTATAGCAGCAATGTTCCAACATCTAGTGGAAAGCTTTCCTAGAAGAGTGGAGGCTGTTATAGCGGCAAAGGGGACCGACTCCATATTAATGCCCATGATTTTGGAATGAGATGTTCGATGGTGGTGTCCACATACCTTTGGTCATGTAGTGTAGGTACAGTTCAAATTAAATGTTACCATCTGACCTAGTTGCAGAAGAGGACAGAGCACTAGCTAAATGCATACGCACTGCTTACGGATGTGTTATGTGTTGGTTATGAATATGTTATGAAGTCCTTATATAGCCTTTAGGTGTTACCATCTGACCACGTTGCAGCAGTAGAGGACACTAGCTACTGTAAACGACTACGTTAGACAGCTCCATGACTTACATACTGCCTACGTACACTACCATTCAAAGGTTTGGGGCCACTTAGAAATGTCTGGGTTTTTGAAAGAAAAGCACATTTTTTGTCTATTAAAATAACATCAAATTGATCAGAAATACAGTGTAGACATTGTTAATGTTGTAAATGACTATTGTAGCTGGAAACGGCAGATTTTTTAAATGGAATATCTACATAGGCGTACAGAGGCCCATTATCAGCAACCATCACTCCTGTGTTCCAATGGCACGTTGTGTTAGCTAATCCAAGTTGATCATTTTAAAAGGCTAATTGATCATTAGAAAACCCTTTTGCAATTATGTTAGCACAGCTGAAAACTGTTGTTCTGATTATAGTTTTAACTGTCCTTCTTTAGACTAGTTGAGTATCTGGAGCATCAGCATTCGTGGGTTCAATGGCCAGAAACAAAGACCTTTCTTCTGAAACTCGTCAGTCTATTATTTTTCTGAGAAATGAAGGCTTTTCCTTTCGATAAATTGCCAAGAAACTGAAGATCTCGTACAACGCTGTGTACTACTCCATTCACAGAACAGAGCAAACTGGCTCTAACCACAATAGAAAGAGGTGCGGGAAGCCCGGTGCACAACAGAGCAAGAGGACAAGTATATTAGAGACATTAGTACAAGTACATTAGAGTGTCTAGTTTGAGAAACAGAAGCCTCAACAGGCAGCTTCATTAAATAGTACCCGCAAAACACCAGTCTCAACGTCAACAGTGACGAGGCGACTCCGGGATGCTGGCCTTCTACGCAGTCCAGTGTCTGTGTTAATTTGCCCATCTTAATCTTCTTTTTATTGGCCAGTCTGAGATATGGCTTTTTCTTTGCAACTCTGCCTAGAAGGCCAGCATCCCGGAGTCGCCTCTTCACTGTTGACTGGTGTTTTGCAGGTACTATTTAATCACCCATTTCCAGCTACAATAGTCATTTACAACATTAACAATGTCTACACTGTATTTCTGATCAATTTGATGTTATTTTGATGGACAAAAAATGTGCTTTTCTTTTCAAAAACAAGGACATTTGTAAGTGACCCCAAACTTTTGAACGGTAGTGTGTGTGTTATGTAAGAGTTATGGAGTCCTTCTGTTACTGTAACTTTCATTTAGTCTTTCCTCATTCCGACTTCATTGCAGTAAAGGTCAAGACACTAGCTGAATGCATACATACTGCTTATGAATGTGTTATGCATGAGTTATGAATGTGTCATGAAGCCCTTATGTAGTCATTAGGTTCAGCCAGCTACAGCGGAGGACAGGACACTTAGCTGCATTACATTGTGACATCACAATGGCAGCTACATTCTAATGCAATCCAATGCAATGTTGACTGACATGAATAGTAAACAGCCAGGAGAATACACTTCCTCCTTCTCGCTATCTCTCCCTCCCTTTCTCTCTCTTTCTCTCTCTCTCTTTATCTATCATTCTCACTCTGTATCTACCTCTCTACTTCTCTCTCACTCTGTCTCTCTCTCTCTACTTCCCCATGTCTCTCTTTCCCGTGTGTGCCAAGAATGAAGTCACCACACACTAATACACACACACACACACACACACACACACACACACACACACACACACACACACACACACACACACACACACACACACACACACACACACACACACACACACACACACACACACACACACACACACACACACACACACACACACACACACACACACACCTTGTGTGTGTCTATTTGTATGTAATAGACAATGTGCGTGTCACATTTGTGTTTGCATGTTGTAGCGTGTGTGTGTGTGTTTGTGTATAGGGATGGGTCTGTCTGTAAATAGAAATCAAAGCTGCAGACAGGAGTGTGGAGGAGGTATTTTAGCTTCAAAGTGCAGCTCACACACACACAAACACACACACACACACACAAACAACCACACACATGTACCCGCACGCAGACACACACACACAGACTGGACAGGTATAGCATAGTGTAGGTTACAAAACAAACAAGCTTTTAAATAATACATGAAATATCTAGTTCAGCATTTTATTTGAGTGATCATGGTAATCTATCTGTGGGTATTGAGCATCTTTTGAGTATATGTATTTAGGCCATGCCTAGTGATGATGTGTGTGTCTGTGCATCTGTGTGTGTTGTCTGTGTGCATATAGTTCGATGTTGTGTGTGTGTGTTGTCTGTGCATCTGTGTGTGTTGTCTGTGTGCGTATAGTTCGATGTTGTCTGTGTGTGTGTTGTCTGTGCATCTGTGTGTGTTGTCTGTGTGCGTATAGTTCGACGTTGTCTGTGTGTGTGTTGTCTGTGCATCTGTGTGTGTTGTCTGTGTGCGTATAGTTCGACGTTGTCTGTGTGTGTGTTGTCTGTGCATCTGTGTGTGTTGTCTGTGTGCGTATAGTTCGATGTTGTCTGTGTGTGTGTTGTCTGTGCATCTGTGTGTGTTGTCTGTGTGCATATAGATCGATGTTGTCTGTGTGTGTGTTGTCTGTGCATCTGTGTGTGTTGTCTGTGTGCGTATAGTTCGATGTTGTGTGTTGTCTGTGGATCTGTGTGTGTTGTCTGTGTGCGTATAGTTCGATGTTGTGTGTAGTCTGTGGATCTGTGTGTGTTGTCTGTGTGCGTATAGTTCGATGTTGTGTGTGTGTGTGGATCTGTGTGTGTTGTCTGTATGCGTATAGTTCGATGTTGTGTGTGTGTGTGTGTGTGTGTGTGTGTGTGTGTGTGTGTGTGTGTGTGTGTGTGTGTGTGTGTGTGTGTGTGTTGTGACGACCCTCCCACTCTGTCTGCCGATTTCTTTCTCTTTCCTCTTGTTTTCCATATTAGGACCTCGGCGGGCGGAGCTGGGAGGGTCGCTCCGGTGTGTCCCGGGATAAATACACCTCTTCCCCAGTCACTGAGGAGATGGGACACACCTGGGCCCGGGTGTGTCCCCGGGATAAATACACCTCTTCCCCAGTCACTGAGGAGACTCGAACCATGCAGACACACCGGGTGTGTCCCGGGATAAATACACCTCTTCCCCAGTCACTGAGGAGACTCGAACCATGCAGACACACCTGGGCCCGGGTGTGTCCCGGGATAAATACACCTCTTCCCCAGTCACTGAGGAGACTCGAACCATGCAGACACACCTGGGCCCGGGTGTGTCCCGGGATAAATACACCTCTTCCCCAGTCACTGAGGAGACTCGAACCATGCAGACACACCTCTTCCCCAGTCACTGAGGAGACTCGAACCATGCAGACACACCTGGGCCCGGGTGTGTCCCGGGATAAATACACCTCTTCCCCAGTCACTGAGGAGACTCGAACCATGCAGACACACCTGGGCCCGGGTGTGTCCCGGGATAAATACACCTCTTCCCCAGTCACTGAGGAGACTCGAACCATGCAGACACACCTGGGCCCGGGTGTGTCCCGGGATAAATACACCTCTTCCCCAGTCACTGAGGAGACTCGAACCATGCAGACACACCTGGGCCCGGGTGTGTCCCGGGATAAATACACCTCTTCCCAGTCACTGAGGAGACTCGAACCATGCAGACACACCTGGGCCCGGGTGTGTCCCGGGATAAATACACCTCTTCCCCAGTCACTGAGGAGACTCGAACCATGCAGACACACCTGGGCCCGGGTGTGTCCCGGGATAAATACACCTCTTCCCCAGTCACTGAGGAGACTCGAACCATGCAGACACACCTGGGCCCGGGTGTGTGATAAATACACCTCTTCCCCAGTCACTGAGGGATAAATGCAGACACACCGGGTGTGTCTTCCCCAGTCACTGAGGAGACTCGAACCATGCAGACACACCTGGGCCCGGGTGTGTCGGGATAAATACACCTCTTCCCCAGTCACTGAGGAGACTCGAACCATGCAGACACACCTGGATAAATACACCTCTTCCCCAGTCAACTGAGGAGTGTGTCCCGGGATAAAACACCTCTTCCCCAGTCACTGAGGAGACTCGAACCATGCAGACACACCTGGGCCCGGGTGTGTCCCGGGATAAATACACCTCTTCCCCAGTCACTGAGGAGACTCGAACCATGCAGACACACCTGGGCCCGGGTGTGTCCCGGATAAACACACCTCTTCCCCAGTTACTGAGGAGACTCGAACCATGCAGACACCTGGGCCCGGGTGTGTCCCGGGATAAATACACCTCTTCCCCAGTCACTGAGGAGACTCGAACCATGCAGACACACCTGGGCCCGGGTGTGTCCCCGGGATAAATACACCTCTTCCCCAGTTACTGAGGAGACTCGAACCATGCAGACACCTGGGCCCGGGTGTGTCCCGGGATAAATACACCTCTTCCCCAGTCACTGAGGAGACTCGAACCATGCAGACACACCTGGGCCCGGGTGTGTCCCGGGATAAATACACCTCTTCCCCAGTCACTGAGGAGACTCGAACCATGCAGACACACCTGGGCCCGGGTGTGTCCCGGGATAAATACACCTCTTCCCCAGTCACTGAGGAGACTCGAACCATGCAGACACACCTGGGCCCGGGTGTGTCCCGGGATAAATACACCTCTTCCCCAGTCACTGAGGAGACTCGAACCATGCAGACACACCTGGGCCCGGGTGTGTCCCCGGATAAATACACCTCTTCCCCAGTCACTGAGGAGACTCGAACCATGCAGACACACCTGGTGTCCCGGGTGACCTCTTCCCCAGTCACCCGAACCATGGATAAATACACCTCTTCCCCAGTCACTGAGGAGACTCGAACCATGCA
>NC_060198.1:1041199-1046130 GCF_021184085.1 Oncorhynchus gorbuscha
GAGTGTGTGACCAGGCCTGGGAGTAATGCTGGCCTTACTGAACTCTGGAGGTGTGACCAGGCCTGAGTAATGCTGGCCTTACTGAACTCTGTGGAGTGTGTGACCAGGCCTGAGTAATGCTGGCCTTACTGAACTCTGTGAGTGTGTGACCAGGCCTGAGTAATGCTGGCCTTACTGAACTCTGGAGTGTGTGACCAGGCCTGAGTAATGCTGGCCTTACTGAACTCTGGAGTGTGACCAGGCCTGAGTAATGCTGGCCTTACTGAACTCTGTGGAGTGTGTGACCAGGCCTGAGTAATGCTGGCCTTACTGAACTCTGGGAGTGTGTGTGGCCTGAGTAATGCTGGCTCCATTGAACTCTGGAGGTGTGACCAGGCCTGAGTAATCGAACTCTGTGGAGTGTGTGACCAGGCCTGAGTAATGCTGGCCTTACTGAACTCCTGGGAGTGACCAGGCTGAGTAATGCTGGGCCTTACTGAACTCCTGGAGTGTGTGATCAGGCCTGATAATGCTGGCCTTACTGAACTCTGGAGTGTGTGACCAGGCCTGAGTAATGCTGGCTTTACTGAACTCTGGGAGTGTGACCAGGCCTGAGTAATGCTGGCCTTACTGAACTCTGGAGTGTGTGACCACAGGCCTGGAGTAATGCTGGCCTTACTGAACTCTGGAGTGGGACCAGGCCTGAGTAATGCTGGCCTTACTGAACTCTGGAGTGTGTGACCAGGCCTGAGCAATGCTGGGCCTTACTGAACTCTGGAGTGTGACCAGGCCTGAGTAATGCTGGCCTCATTGAACCCTGGAGTGTGACCAGGCCTGAGTAATGCTGGCCTTACTGAACTCTGGAGTGTGTGACCAGGCCTGAGTAATGCTGGCCTTACTGAACTCTGGAGTGTGTGACCAGGCCTGAGTAATGCTGGCCTTACTGAACTCTGGGAGTGTGTGACCAGGCCTGAGTAATGCTGGCCTTACTGAACTCTGGAGTGTGTGACCAGGCCTGAGTAATGCTGGCCTTACTGAACTCTGGAGTGTGTGACCAGGCCTGAGTAATGCTGGCCTTACTGAACTCTGGAGTGTGTGACCAGGCCTGAGTAATGCTGGCCTTACTGAACTCTGGAGTGTGTGACCAGGCCTGAGTAATGCTGGCCTTACTGAACTCTGGGAGTGTGTGACCAGGCCTGAGTAATGCTGGCCTTACTGAACTCTGGAGTGTGTGACCAGGCCTGAGTAATGCTGGCCTTACTGAACTCTGGAGTGTGTGACCAGGCCTGAGTAATGCTGGCCTTACTGAACTCTGGAGTGTGTGACCAGGCCTGAGTAATGCTGGCCTTACTGAACTCTGGAGTGTGTGACCAGGCCTGAGTAATGCTGGCCTTACTGAACTCTGGAGTGTGTGACCAGGCCTGAGTAATGCTGGCCTTACTGAACTCTGGAGTGTGTGACCAGGCCTGAGTAATGCTGGCTTAAGGGGCTGGTATGACTGGATGGGTCTGGACAGATCAGCACTGCTCCTAATTGGAGACTCATTATCCTGTTAGTGTGTGTGTGTTTGTGTGTGTGTGTTTGTGCGTGCACATACACACTTGTCAGTATTTGTTTGTGTTTGCATCTGTGTGCAAACTTGCATCCCGTCCGTCCGTGTGTTTATGTCCGTGTGTGTATGTCTGTGAGTGTCCATGTAATTGAACGGGATCTGTGTGTTTATGTCCATGTGTGTATGTCTGTGAGTGTCCATGTAATTGAACGGGATCTGTGTGTTTATGTCCGTGTGTGTATGTGTGTTTACCAGATGCCAGTCTGACATTGACACCATGGCCGGAGGATGGTTGAGAGGGTGATGCGGTCTGAGTCTGTGTGTGTGTTGTAACAGCTGATGTAACATGAAGAGACAGACTAGCATGGGAGTGAAGACTGAACACTGGCTAGGAGCAACACTCCAGTACCCAGACTCTTATTTGACCAGGTCAGTTGACTGACAACACATTCTCATTTCCAGCAACAACCTGGGGAATAGTTACAGGGGAGAAGAGGGGGACGAATGAGCCAATTGGAAGCTGGGGATGATTAGGTGACCGTGATGGTATGGGAATTTAGCCTGGACTATAAGTGCCGTGAGTTTTAGTGACCACAGAGTGTCAGAACACCCGTTTAACATCCCATCTGAAAGACACCACCATACACAGGGTAATGTCCCCAGTCACTGCCCTGGAATAGCTTTGTTGTTGACCAGAGGAATGAGTTCCTCTTACTGGCCCTCCAACACCACTTCCAGGAGCATCTGGTCTCGCTTCCAGGAACCAACCAGGACCAACGCTGCTTAGCTCAAGAAGCAAGACAGCAGTGGAATGCAGGGTGGTGTGCTAATGGCTCACTGTTGTACTACTGTTTATAGGAAGGAGGATTTCAGCACTATGGAAGAAAATACTGTAGTGCTGAAAGTTTAAACATCAATAGCTGCTACAGTTTAAACATCAATGATGCTATTATTTTATTTTACACAGTTGGCACACACACACACACACACACACACACACACACACACACACACACACACACACACACACACACACACACACACACACACACACACACACACACACACACACACACACACACACACACACACACACACACACACACACACACACACACACACACACACACAGAGACAGACTTAAGAGGAAAATCTGTAATTCCCCAGTCTTTGATAACAGTGAGTAACTTCTCTAATGTGATCAAAGTGAGACACATTAAAGCACTATGTAGGCTTTACGTAGCCCTTAAGTAGGTTATATGACTGCATTGCATCAGAGTCTAGTAACAGAACGGTGGCTGCATGGCGACTAAATAATTCAGTTGTGACAGTTCCACATCGCTGAGCAAACATTCTCTCTCTCTGTGTTGTCCTATGTCTGACCCCCTCCTTCCATCTCACCGTCTTCCCTCCTCCCATTTCCTCACCCTATATCTGACCCCAGTTCACCCCCCTCTCTCAACACCACTTACCCTTTCTCTTACACTCTAAAAACTGCTGGGTTGTTTGGCAGACCCAACCCTGCTGGGTTGTTTGGCTGACTCAACTGCTGGGTTGTTTGGCTGACTCAACTGCTGGGTTGTTTGGCTGACTCAACTGCTGGGTTGTTTGGCTGACTCAACTGCTGGGTTGTTTGGCTGACTCAACTGCTGGGTTGTTTGGCTGACTCAACTGCTGGGATGTTTGGCTGACTCAACCCTGCTGGGTTGTTTGGCTGACTCAACTGCTGGGTTGTTTGGCTGACTCAACTGCTGGGTTGTTTGGCTGACTCACCTGCTGGGTTGTTTGGCTGACTCAACTGCTGGGTTGTTTGGCTGACTCAACTGCTGGGTTGTTTGGCTGACTCAACTGCTGGGTTGTTTGGCTGACTCAACTGCTGGGTTGTTTGGCTGACTCAACTGCTGGGTTGTTTGGCTGACTCAACTGCTGGGTTGTTTGGCTGACTCAACCTGCTGGGTTGTTTGGCTGACTCAACTGCTGGGTTGTTTGGCTGACTCAACCCTGCTGGGTTGTTTGGCTGACTCAACTGCTGGGTTGTTTGGCTGACCCAACCCTGCTGGGTTGTTTGGCTGACTCAACTGCTGGGTTGTTTGGCTGACTCAACTGCTGGGTTGTTTGGCTGACTCAACTGCTGGGTTGTTTGGCTGACTCAACTGCTGGGTTGTTTGGCTGACTCAACTGCTGGGTTGTTTGGCTGACTCAACTGCTGGGTTGTTTGGCTGACTCAACTGCTGGGTTGTTTGGCTGACTCAACTGCTGGGTTGTTTGGCTGACTCAACTGCTGGGTTGTTTGGCTGACTCAACTGCTGGGTTGTTTGGCTGACTCAACTGCTGGGATGTTTGGCTGACTCAACCCTGCTGGGTTGTTTGGCTGACTCAACCCTGCTGGGTTGTTTGGCTGACTCAACTGCTGGGTTGTTTGGCTGACTCAACCTGCTGGGTTGTTTGGCTGACTCAACCCTGCTGGGTTGTTTGGCTGACTCAACTGCTGGGTTGTTTGGCTGACTCAACTGCTGGGATGTTTGGCTGACTCAACCCTGCTGGGTTGTTTGGCTGACTCAACTGCTGGGTTGTTTGGCTGACTCAACTGCTGGGTTGTTTGGCTGACTCAACTGCTGGGTTGTTTGGCTGACTCAACTGCTGGGTTGTTTGGCTGACTCAACTGCTGGGTTGTTTGGCTGACCCAACCCTGCTGGGTTGTTTGGCTGACTCAACTGCTGGGTTGTTTGGCTGACTCAACCTGCTGGGTTGTTTGGCTGACTCAACTGCTGGGTTGTTTGGCTGACCCAACCTGCTGGGTTGTTTGGCTGACTCAACTGCTGGGTTGTTTGGCTGACTCAACTGCTGGGTTGTTTGGCTGACTCAACCCTGCTGGGTTGTTTGGCTGACTCAACCCTGCTGGGTTGTTTGGCTGACTCAACTGCTGGGATGTTTGGCTGACTCAACCCTGCTGGGTTGTTTGGCTGACTCAACTGCTGGGTTGTTTGGCTGACCCAACCCTGCTGGGTTGTTTGGCTGACTCAACTGCTGGGTTGTTTGGCTGACTCAACTGCTGGGTTGTTTGGCTGACTCAACTGCTGGGTTGTTTGGCTGACTCAACTGCTGGGTTGTTTGGCTGACTCAACTGCTGGGTTGTTTGGCTGACTCAACTGCTGGGTTGTTTGGCTGACTCAACTGCTGGGTTGTTTGGCTGACTCAACTGCTGGGTTGTTTGGCTGACTCAACTGCTGGGTTGTTTGGCTGACTCAACTGCTGGGTTGTTTGGCTGACTCAACTGCTGGGTTGTTTGGCTGACTCAACTGCTGGGTTGTTTGGCTGACTCAACTGCTGGGATGTTTGGCTGACTCAACCCTGCTGGGTTGTTTGGCTGACTCAACTGCTGGGTTGTTTGGCTGACTCA
>NC_060198.1:1051230-1068730 GCF_021184085.1 Oncorhynchus gorbuscha
AGTAGTTGTTCTAAAACCTTTGACCGGTAGTGTACATTTTATGTATGGGTGGCCCCGGGAATCAAACCAACAATCCTGGTGTTGCAAGCACCATGCTCTGCTGAGCCAAACAGGACCAGGTGTATGTATTACAGAGTTTTTGTTGAAGGTGTGTGCGTGTGTGTTGCAGGCAATGTAGTGCAGCTCTAAGGAACCTTGACTTGAATCCCTATTAATTCCTCATGTGGAACTATGACCCTTTACGGGTGAATGATTCCTTTACCTGCCCTATAAACTGATGTAGGGCTGGCCTGGTGTGTGTGTGTGTGTGTGTGTGTGTGTGTGTGTGTGTGTGTGTGTGTGTGTGTGTGTGTGTGTGTGTGTGTGTGTGTGTGTGTGTGTGTGTGTGTGTGTGTGTGTGTGTGTGTGTGTGTGTACATGCGTGCGTGTGGTCTGTGTGATTGTATCCAACATACTGTAGTTGAGTGTGTGTGTGTATGTGTGTGTGTGAGAGAGAGTTTTCAGCTGAGCAGGCGGCTTTGGCATAGAGCTGAGTGTGGTGCTTTATGGAGAAACGGCTGATGAGGAAAGGAGAGTTTAAATCAAACCAAACGAAGCTTTATCAAATAAATGAAACTGTGTAGTACTGGACTCAGCAAGTGTTCCTTTATAGGCACACACACACACACACACACACACACACACACACACACACACACACACACACACACACACACACACACACACACACACACACACACACACACACACACACACACACACACACACACACACACACACACACACACACACACACACGGCAATGTGCACAAGCATGGTCACAAATGCAGGGCAAAGTCAAACAAACCATTTCTAGGGTCCTCACGTAGGGTGCGTCCCAAAGGGCACCCTATTCCCTACATAGTGCACTCCTATTGACCAGAGCCCTATTCCCTACATAGTGCACTCCTATTGACCAGAACCCTATTCCCTACATAGTGCACTCCTATTGACCAGAGCCCTATTCCCTACATAGTGCACTCATATTAAACCCCTTCAACTCATCCAGAACGCTGCAGCCCGTCTGGTGTTCAACCTTCCCAAGTTCTCTCACGTCACCCCACTCCTCCGTTCTCTCCACTGGCTTCCAGTTGAAGCTCGCATCCGCTACAAGACCATGGTGCTTGCCTACGGAGCTGTGAGGGGAACGGCACCTCAGTACCTCCAGGCTCTGATCAGGCCCTACACCCAAACAAGGGCACTGCGTTCATCCACCTCTGGCCTGCTCCCCTCCCTACCACTGAGGAAGTACAGCTCCCGCTCAGCCCAGTCAAAACTGTTCGCTGCTCTGGCCCCCCAATGGTGGAACAAACTCCCTCACGACGCCAGGACAGCGGAGTCAATCACCACCTTCCGGAGACACCTGAAACCCCACCTCTTTAAGGAATACCTAGGATAGGATAAGTATTCCCCCCCTTTAAGATTTAGATGCACTATTGTAAAGTGACTGTTCCACTGGATGTCATAAGGTGAATGCACCAATTTGTAAGTCGCTCTGGATAAGAGCGTCTGCTAAATGACTTAAATGTAAATGTAATATTGACCAGAGCCCTATTCCCTACATAGTGCACTCCTATTGACCAGAGCCCTATTCCCTACATAGTGCACTCATATTGACCAGAGCCCTATTCCCTACATAGTGCACTCCTATTGACCAGAGCCCTATTCCCTACATAGTGCACTCCTATTGACCAGAGCCCTATTCCCTACATAGTGCACTCCTTTTGACCAGAGCCCTATTCCCTACATAGTGCACTCCTTTTGACCAGAGCCCTATGCCATTTAGGCTGCTGCCGTAGTGTGCTTGTGTGGGATTTTGAATATTACCGACACCACTGAAGGATTGAGTGATTAAATGAATAATTGTACAGATGGAGAGAAAGAGAGAAAGACTGACAGACAGACACTCACTGTCCAGAAGGAAAAAACAGCTCTCTCATCTTCCTCTATCTTCCTTATTTCTCTCTCTCCTCCCTCTCTTCTTCTATCATCCTCTATCTTCCTTATTTCTCTCTCTCCTCCCTCTCTTCTTCTATCATCCTCTATCTTCCTTATTTCTCTCTCTCCTCCCTCTATTCTTCTATCTTCCTCTATCTTCCTTATTTCTCTCTCTCTCCTCCCTCTCTTCTTCTATCTTCCTCTATCTTCCTTATTTCTCTCTCTCCTCCTCCTTCTCTCTTCTTCTATCTTCCTTATTTCTCTTATTTCTCTCTCTCCTCCCTCTCTTCTTCTATCATCCTCTATCTTCCTTATTTTCTCTCTTCTTCTATCTTCCTCTATCTTCCTTATTTCCTTCTCCTCCCTCTCTTCTTCTATCATCCTCTATCTTCCTTATTTCTCTCTCTCCTCCCTCTCTTCTTCTATCATCCTCTATCTTCCTTATTTCTCTCTCTCTCCTCCCTCTCTTCTTCTATCTTCCTCTATCTTCCTTATTTCTCTCTCTCTCCTCCCTCTCTTCTTCTATCTTCCTTATTTTCTCTCTCTCCTCCCTCTCTTCTTCTATCATCCTCTATCTTCCTTATTTCTCTCTTCTTCTATCTTCCTCTATCTTCCTTATTTCTCTCTTCTTCTATCTTCCTCTATCTTCCTTATTTCTCTCTCCCCTCCCTCTCTTCTTCTATCATCCTCTATCTTCCTTATTTCTCTCTCTCCTCCCTCTCTTCTTCTATCTTCCTCTATCTTCCTTATTTCTCTCTCTCCTCCCTCTCTTCTTCTATCATCCTCTATCTTCCTTATTTCTCTCTCTCCTCCCTCTCTTCTTCTATCATCCTCTATCTTCCTTATTTCTCTGTCTTTCTCTCTCTCTCCTCCCTCTCTTCTTCTATCATCCTCTATCTTCCTTATTTTCTCTCTCTCTCCTCTCTTCTTCTATCTTCCTCTATCTTCCTTATTTCTCTCTCTCCTCCCTCTCTTCTTCTATCTTCCTCTATCTTCCTTATTTCTCTCTCTCCTCCCTCTCTTCTTCTATCATCCTCTATCTTCCTTATTTATCTGTCTTTTCTCTCTCTCCTCCCTCTCTTCTTCTATCATCCTCTATCTTCCTTATTTCTCTCTCCCCTCCCTCTCTTCTTCTATCATCCTCTATCTTCCTTATTTCTCTGTCTATTCTCTATCTTCCCTCCCTCTCTTCTTCTATCATCCTCTATCTTCCTTATTTCTCTGTCTTTCTCTCTCTCTCCTCCCTCTCTTCTTCTATCATCCTCTATCTTCCTTATTTCTCTGTCTTTCTCTCTCTCTCCTCCCTCTCTTCTTCTATCATCCTCTATCTTCCTTATTTCTCTCTCTCCTCCCTCTCTTCTTCTATCTTCCTCTATCTTCCTTATTTCTCTCTCTCCTCCCTCTCTTCTTCTATCTTCCTCTATCTTCCTTATTTCTCTCTCTCCTCCCTCTCTTCTTCTATCATCCTCTATCTTCCTTATTTCTCTGTCTTTCTCTCTCTCTCTCCCTCTCTTCTTCTATCATCCTCTATCTTCCTTATTTCTCTGTCTTTCTCTCTCTCTCCCTCTCTTCTTCTATCATCCTCTATCTTCCTTATTTCTCTGTCTTTCTCTCTCTCCTCCCTCTCTTCTTCTATCATCCTCTATCTTCCTTATTTCTCTGTCTTTCTCTCTCTCTCCTCCCTCTCTTCTTCTATCATCCTCTATCTTCCTTATTTCTCTGTCTTTCTCTCTCTCTCCTCCCTCTCTTCTTCTATCATCCTCTATCTTCCTTATTTCTCTGTCTTTCTCTCTCTCTCCTCCCTCTCTTCTATCATCCACTATCTTCCTTATTTCTCTGTCTTTCTCTCTCTCTCCTCCCTCTCTTCTATCATCCACTATCTTCCTTATTTCTCTGTCTTTCTCTCTCTCTCCTCCCTCTCTTCTATCATCCACTATCTTCCTTATTTCTCTGTCTTTCTCTCTCTCTCCTCCCTCTCTTCTATCATCCACTATCTTCCTTATTTCTCTGTCTTTCTCTCTCTCTCCTCCCTCTCTTCTATCATCCACTATCTTCCTTATTTCTCTGTCTTTCTCTCTCTCTCATCCCTCTTCCTCTATCATCCACTATCTTCCTTATTTCTCTGTCTTTCTCTCTCTCTCATCCCTCTTCCTCTATCATCCACTATCTTACTTATTTCTCCATCATTCTCTCTCTCCCTCTCTTCTTCTATCATCCACTATCTTCCTTATTTCTTCAGCATTCTCTCTCTCCTCCCTCTCTTCTCTTATCATCCTGTCTCTCCTCTCTCTCTCCTCCCTCTCTTCTCCTACCACTATCTCTCTCCTCCTTCTCTTCTCTTATCATCCTGTCTCTCCTCTCTCTCTCCTCCCTCTCTTCTCCTACCATTATCTCTCTCCTCCTTCTCTTCTCTTATCATCCTGTCTCTCCTCTCTCTCTCCTCCTTCTCTTCTCTTATCATCCTGTCTCTCCTCTCTCTCTCCTCCCTCTCTTCTCCTACCATTATCTCTCTCCTCCTTCTCTTCTCTTATCATCCTGTCTCTTCTCTCTCTCTCCTCCCTCTCTTCTCCTACCATTATCTCTCTCCTCCTTCTCTTCTCTTATCATCCTGTCTCTCCTCTCTCTCTCCTCCATCTCTTCTCTTATCATCCTGTCTCTCCTTCTCTCTCTCCTCCCTCTCTTCTCCTATCATTTTCTCTCTCCTCCATCTCTTCTCTTATCATCCTGTCTCTTCTCTCTCTCTCCTCCCTCTCTTCTCCTACCATTATCTCTCTCCTCCTTCTCTTTCTCTTATCATCCTGTCTCTCCTCTCTCTCTCCTCCCTCTCTTCTCCTACCATTATCTCTCTCCTCCTTCTCTTCTCTTATCATCCTGTCTCTTCCTTCTCTCTCTCTCCTCCCTCTCTTCTCCTACCATTATCTCTCTCCTCCTTCTCTTCTCTTATCATCCTGTCTCTCCTTCTCTCTCTCCTCCCTCTCTTCTCCTATCATTTTCTCTCTCCTCCATCTCTTCTCTTATCATCCTGTCTCTTCTCTCTCTCTCCTCCCTCTCTTCTCCTACCATTATCTCTCTCCTCCTTCTCTTCTCTTATCATCCTGTCTCTCCTCTCTCTCTCCTCCCTCTCTTCTCCTACCATTATCTCTCTCCTCCTTCTCTTCTCTTATCATCCTGTCTCTCGTTCTCTCTCTCCTCCCTCTCTTCTCCTATCATTTTCTCTCTCCTCCATCTCTTCTCTTATCATCCTCTCTCTCCATATCTCACTCTCCTCCCTCTCTTCTTCTACCATCCACTATCATCCTTATTTCTCCATCATTCTCTCTCCTCCCTCTCTTCTTCTATCATCCTCTCTCTCCCTATCTCTCTCTCCTCCCTCTCTTCTCTTATCACCCTGTCTCTCCCTATATCGCTCTCCTCCCTCTCTTCTCTTATCATCTACTATCTCTCCTTATTTCTCTGTCTTTCTCTCTCTCCCTCTCATCCTCTAACTCTCCCTCTCTCGGTCTTTCTCTCTCTCTTCCCTCTCTTTTCCTATCGTCCTCTCTCTTCCATCCTTCCTCTCTTTCTTCCCTGGTCATCTTGCTCCTCCTGTTCTTCTCCTGCTGTGTAGTTCTGTAGAGGAATGATGAATTCTTCCTTCCTCTCCTCCAGCAAACTATAAATAGATATATGACAGATAAAAGGCTCTCTCTCTCTCCCCCTCTCTCTCTCCCTCTCTCTCTCGCTCTCTCTCCCCCTCTCTCTCTCTCCCTCTCTCTCTCTCTCCCTCCCCTCTCTCTTCTCTCTCTCTCTCTCTCTCTCTCTCTCTCTCTCTCTCTCTCTCTCTCTCTCTCTCTCTCTCTCGAACAGCTTCTATCTCAAGGCCATCAGACTGCTACACAGGCATCAGTAACTCAGAGAGGCTGTTGCCTACATTGAGACCCAATCACTGGCCCCTGTAATAAATGGATCACTGGTCACTTTAATAATGCCACTTTAATAATGTTTACATATCTTACATTACTCATAACATAAGTATATACTTTATTTTATACCATCTATTGCATCTTGCCTATGCCGCTTGGCCATCCCTCATCCATATATTTATATGTACATATTCTCATTCACCCCTTTAGATTTGTGTGTATTAGGTAGTTGTTGTGGAATTGTTAGATTACTTGTTAGATATTGCTGCACTGTCGGAAACTAGAAGCACAAGCATTTTGCTACACTCGCAATAACTTCTGCTAACCATGTGTATGTGACCAATAGCATTTAGTGTGTTATCTCAGTGTGAGCTCCTCAATGTTTCCAACTGAGCCCTATAGCCCCTCACTCACACACACACACACACACACACACACACACACACACACACACACACACACACACACACACACACACACACACACACACACACACACACACACACACACACACACACACACACACACACACACACACACACACACACACACACACACTCACTCACTCACTCACTCACTCACTCACTCACTCACTCACTCACTCACTCACTCACTCACTCACTCACTCACTCACACACACAAAATGTGAACATTTGAAATTAAGTCAAATATTGAAGTTAAAACCATCTAAAAATATACTGTTCAAATCCACAATGCTATTTTTCTTACAACCTGCAACAATAAGCCACCCTCTATGTGGCTATGGCACATCAACCTTCCCTTTATAAGCATTATGTCACCGGTCAACCCCGCTTTTCACAGTAGACATGGTACACCCCAATCACTTTCCATTATTGGAAGAGTCTACTTGCTCAGCTGAAGGGGGAGAGGGATGATAATGGCTACATCACCCTCCCACCTAGTTTATCACAAACACTCTATTGCTATACTCTCAACATCTCTCTCCCTCTCTATTCCCTTTCCACTGTCCTCTCCTTCTCTGAACATCTCTCCCTTTCTCTCGTCCTACATTGTTCTTCAATATCTCAATCTCCTTTTCTCCTCTATCCACACCCTCTGCCTCTTTCTCCCTTTCTCGTGCCCTCTCTGTGTCTTGCCCTCTTTAGCAAATCAATTACACACACACACACACACACACACACACACACACACACACACACACACACACACACACACACACACACACACACACACACACACACACACACACACACACACACACACACACACACACACACACACACACACACACACACACACACACACACACACAGCAGCCTGTTCTTTAACAGACACACACATTGTCTCACTGTTTTAACTCTTTTTGCTCTACTGTAAAGTATGGGAAACTATGTTCTCTCTATACACAGACACCCGCGCACACACACACATTGCAATGGTTCACTGACGCAACTCAAGGTAAGAGCTTTTTGTCATGGGTGCGACAGCTGTACACACACATGTGCACACCAACACATACACACACAGTTTTAGCCTAGGCACCATCCACTTTTAGTGAACCCTGGGGACTTAATCTGTGCCACCATACATTGTGGGCATTAACCTTGATTTATTCAGGGTAGTACAACTGAGACCAGGATCTCATTCTCAATGGTGCCCTGAGTTTGACATTTTTCTCTAAAACAGGAAGAAAAATGTATTTTAGAAATAAGATAAGAAGAATAGAAATAAGCACAAGGCACAACCTCTACACCCCAACCTCGACAAACACAACCTCGACAAACACAACCTCTACACCTCAACCTCGACAAACACAACCTCTACACCCCAACCTCGACAAACACAACCTCGACAAACACACCTCAACCTCGACAAACACCTCTCGACAAACACAACCTCCACCTCAACCTCGACAAACACAACCTCGACAAACACAACCTCGACACCTCAACCTCGACAAACACAACCTCTACACCCCAACCTCGACAAACACAACCTCTACACCCCAACCTCGACAAACACAACCTCAACCTCGACAAACACAACCTCTACACCCCAACCTCGACAAACACAACCTCTACACCTCAACCTCGACAAACACAACCTCGACACCCCAACCTCGACAAACACAAACACAACCTCGACACCTCAACCTCGACAAACACAACCTCTACACCTCAACCTCGACAAACACGACCTCGACACCCCAACCTCGACAAACACAACCTCTACACCTCAACCTCGACAAACACAACCTCGACACCCCAACCTCGACAAACACAACCTCTACACACCAACCTCGACAAACACAACCTCTACACCCCAACCTCGACAAACACAATCTCGACACCTCAACCTCGACAAACACAACCTCTACACCCTAACCTCGACAAACACAACCTCGACACCCCAACCTCGACAAACACAACCTCTACACCCCAACCTCGACAAACACAACCTCGACACCTCAACCTCGACAAACACAACCTCTACACCTCAACCTCGACAAACACAACCTCTACACCTCAACCTCGACAAACACAACCTCGACACCCCAACCTCGACAAACACAACCTCTACACCTCAACCTCGACAAACATAACCTCTACACCTCAACCTCGACAAACACAACCTCTACACCTCAACCTCGACAAACACAACCTCTACACCTCAACCTCGACAAACACAACCTCTACACCTCAACCTCGACAAACACAACCTCTACACCTCAACCTCGACAAACACAACCTCTACACCCCAACCTCGACAAACACAACCTCTACACCCCAACCTCGACAAACACAACCTCTACACCTCAACCTCGACAAACACAACCTCTACACCCCAACCTCGACAAACACAACCTCTACACCTCAACCTCGACAAACACAACCTCTACACCTCAACCTCGACAAACACAACCTCGACACCTCAACCTCGACAAACACAACCTCTACACCTCAACCTCTACACCTCAACCTCGACAAACACAACCTCTACACCTCAACCTCTACACCTCAACCTCTACACCTCAACCTCTACACCTCAACCTCGACAAACACAACCTCTACACCTCAACCTCGACAAACACAACCTCTGACACCTCAACCTCGACAAACACAACCTCGACACCTCGACCTCGACACCTCAACCTCGACACCTCACCCTTGACACCTCAACCTCGACACCTCAACCTCGACAAACACAACCTCGACACCTCAATCTCGACAAACACAACCTCGACACCTCAACCTCGACAAACACAACCTCGACACCTCAACCTCGACACCTCAACCTCGACACCTCATCCTCGACACCTCAATTTCGACAAACACAACCTCGACATCTCAACCTCAACACCTCAATCTCGACAAACACAACCTCGACACCTCAACCTCGACACCTCAACCTCGACAAACACAACCTCGACACCTCCATCTCGACAAACACAACCTCTACACCTGAACCTCGACACCTCAACCTCGACAAACACAACCTCGACACCTTAACCAAGACAAACACAATCTCGACACCTCGACCTCGACAAACACAACCTCGACACCTCAACCTCGACAAACACAACCTCGACACCTCACCCTCGACACCTCAACCCCTCAACCTTGACACCTCAACCTCGACACCTCAACCGACACCACAACCTCAGCTTCTACACCACAGCCTCAACACCACAGCATCGACACCTCGACACCACAGCATCTACACCATAGCCTGGACACCACAGCCTCGACATCACAACCTCGATGTCTCGACACCACAGTCTCGACACCACAGCATCTACACCACAGCCTGGACACCACAGTCTTGACACCACAGCCTCGATGTCTCGTCACCACAGCCTCGACACCACAGCATCGACACCTCGACACCACAACCTCAGGTTCTACACCACAGTCTCGACACCTCAGCCTCTACACCACAATCTCGACACCACATCCTCTACACCACAGCCTCAGGTTCTACATCACAGCCTCGACACCACAAACTCAGCCTCTACACCACACTCTCGACACCTCAGCCTCTACACCACAGCCTCTACACCACAACCTCAGCCTCTACAGCACAGCCTCGACAGCACAGCCTCGACACCTCAGCCTCAACGCCTCAGCCTCTACACCACAGACTCGACGCCTCAGCCTCTACACCAGAGCCTCGACACCACAGTCTCGTCACAACAGCCTCTACACGACAACCCCAGGCTCTACACCACAACCTTGACGCCTCGACACCACAGACTCAATCAATCAAAACAACTGCAATCCTCAATGAATGAATTCAAAAGCAGAGCCATAAACGTCCCCAGGGGCTCCAGGGAATCAAGGCATTTGGTTGGTTATTCCAACAATGAGGGGCAATAAAACAAAAGGAGGATTTACCTAAATTGGTGAAGACCAGAGGGACCTGAAGAGTTAACTGATCCTGAAGAGTTAACTGATCCCGAAGGGTTAACTGATCCCGAAGAGTTAACTGATCCTGAAGAGTTAACTGACCCTGAAGAGTTAACTGATCCCGAAGAGTTAACTGACCCTGAAGAGTTAACTGATCCCGAAGAGTTCACTGACCCTGAAGAGTTAACTGATCCCGAAGAGTTCACTGATCCCGAAGAGTTAACTGATCCTGAAGAGTTAACTGACCCTGAAGAGTTAACTGATCCCGAAGAGTTCACTGACCCTGAAGAGTTAACTGATCCTGAAGAGTTAACTGATCCCGAAGAGTTAACTGATCCTGAAGAGTTAACTGATCCTGAAGAGTTAACTGACCCTGAAGAGTTAACTGATCCTGAAGAGTTAACTGATCCCGAAGAGTTAACTGATCCTGAAGAGTTAACTGATCCTGAAGAGTTAACTGACCCTGAAGAGTTAACTGATAACTGATCCTGAAGAGTTAACTGATCCTGAAGGTTTAGCCCGAAGAGTTAACTGATCCTGAAGAGTTAACTGATCCTGAAGGGTTAACTGATCCTGAAGAGTTAACTGATCCTGAAGAGTTAACTGATCCTGAAGAGTTAACTGATCCTGAAGAGTTAACTGATCATGAAGGGTTAACTGATCCTGAAGAGTTAACTGATCCGGAAGGGTTAACTGATCCTGAAGAGTTAACTGATCCTGAAGAGTTAACTGATCCTGAAGAGTTAACTAATCCTGAAGAGTTAACTGATCCTGAAGAGTTAACTGATCCTGAAGAGTTAACTGATCCTGAAGAGTTAACTGATCCTGAAGGGTTAACTGATCCAGAAGGGTTAACTGATCCTGAAGAGTTAACTGATCCTGAAGAGTTAACTGATCCTGAAGAGTTAACTGATCCTGAAGGGTTAACTGATCCTGAAGAGTTAACTGATCCTGAAGGGTTAACTGATCCGGAAGGGTTAACTGATCCTGAAGAGTTAACTAATCCTGAAGAGTTAACTGATCCTGAAGAGTTAACTGATCCTGACAGTGGGTTAGTTACAAACCATTGTAATAGAGCTTAGATGACAGAAAGGGAATGATGATCTACGGGACTTTAATGAGGACCAGCCAACCTTTAATACAGGATGCAGTGGTGAGTACTAATACTGTCACGTGTAATAAAGCCAACTCCTTTAATACAGGATGCAGTGGTGAGTACTAATACTGTCACCTGTAATAAAGCCAACTCCTTTAATACAGGATGCAGTGGTGAGTACTAATACTGTCACCTGTAATAAAGCCAACTCCTTTAATACAGGATGCAGTGGTGAGTACTAATACTGTCACCTGTAATAAAGCCAACTCCTTTAATACAGGATGCAGTGGTGAGTACTAATACTGTCACCTGTAATAAAGCCAACTCCTTTAATACAGGATGCAGTGGTGAGTACTAATACTGTCACCTGTAATAAAGCCAACTCCTTTAATACAGGATGCAGTGGTGAGTACTAATACTGGCACATGTAATAAAGCCAACTCCTTTAATACAGGATGCAGTGGTGAGTACTAATACTGTCACCTGTAATAAAGTCAACTCCGCTACGTTAGACACCATCCAAGATGTAAGAGTAGTGGCTGTTGTTATCAGGTAAATGATATTTAGGGAGAGGCAAGATCTATTTCTACAAAACAAGTCCATGCTCTCATATACAGCCCCACCACACCCTAAAACCCATAGTCTATGGAACTGTTCATTTTCAGAGGGACTTTCTAGTGTCCTACTTCTAGCTTTGCTGTAGCTGTGTCTGTGTCCATCTGTCCTGTAGTTCTGTGTGGTACTCTGTCCATCTGTACAGAGTAGCTGTGGCTCTGTCCATCTGTCCTGTAGTTCTGTGGGGTACTCTGTCAATCTGTACTGTAGTTCTGTGGGGTACTCTGTCAATCTGTACTGTAGTTCTGCGGGGTACTCTGTCCATCTGTCCTGTAATTCTGTGTGGTACTCTGTCTATCTGTTCTGTAGTTCTGTGGGGTACTCTGTCAATCTGTACTGTAGTTCTGTGTGGTACTCTGTCCATCTGTACTGAGTAGCTGTGGCTCTGTCCATCTGTCCTGTAGTTCTGTGTGGTACTCTGTCAATCTGTACTGTAGTTCTGTGTGGTACTCTGTCAATCTGTACTGCGTAGCTGTGGCTCTGTCAATCTGTCTTGTAGTTCTGCGGGGTACTCTGTCAATCTGTACTGTAGTTCTGTGTGGTACTATGTCAATCTGTACTGAGTAGCTGTGGCTCTGTCAATCTGTCCTGTAGTTATGTGGGGTACTCTGTCCATCTGTCCTGTAGTTCTGTGGGGTACTTTGTCCATCTGTCCTGTAGTTCTGTGGGCTACTCTGTCAATCTGTACTGCAGTTCTGTGTGGTACTCTGTCAATCTGTACTGAGTAGCTGTGGCTCTGTCAATCTGTCCTGTAGTTCTGTGTGGTACTCTGACCATCTGTCCTGTAGTTCTGTGGGGTACTCTGTCAATCTGTACTGAGTAGGTGTGGCTCTGTCCATCTGTACTGTAGTATTGTTGGGTACTCTGTCAATCTGTACTGTAGTTCTGTGTGGTACTCTGTCAATCTGTCCTGTTGTTCTGTCAATCTGTTCTGTGTGGTACTCTGTCAATCTGTACTGAGTAGCTGTGGCTCTGTCAATCTGTCCTGTAGTTCTGTGTGGTACTCTGTCAATCTGTACTGTAGTTCTGTGTGGTACTCTGTCCATCTGTCCTGTAGTTCTGTGTGGTACTCTGTCCATCTGTCCTGTAGTTCTGTGTGGTACTCTGTCAATCTGTCCTGTTGTTCTGTGTGGTACTCGTCAATCTGTACTGAGTAGCTGTGGCTCTGTCAATCTGTCCTGTAGTTCTGTGTGGTACTCTGTCAATCTGTCCTGTAGTTCTGTGTGGTACTCTGTCAATCTGTACTGTAGTTCTGTGTGGTACTCTGTCAATCTGTACTGAGCAGCTGTGGCTGTGGCTGGGCCAGAGAGAGGGAGAGAGGGAGAGAGGGAGAGAGGGAGAGAGGGAGAGAGGGAGAGAGAGAGAGACTCCCATATCTACTGGGTGAAATACCACAGTATCACAGCAACAAGATGTGTGACCTGTTGCCACAAGAAAAGGGAAGTCAGTGAAGAACAAACACCATTGTAAATACAACCCATATTTCTGATAATTTATTTTCCCTTTTGTACTTTAACTATTTGCACATTCTACAACAATGTACTGTATATAGCCATAATATGACATTTGAAATGTTTCTATTCCTTTAGAAAAGAGTGCAACATTTTTTTTTTCACTCATTATCTATTTCACTTGCCTTGGCAATGTCGACATATGTTTCCCATGACAATAAGAGAGAGAGAGAGAGAGAGAGAGAGAGAGAGAGAGAGAGAGAGAGAGAGAGAGAGAGAGAGAGAGAGAGAGAGAGAGAGAGAGAGAGAGAGAGAGAGAGAGAGAGAGAGAGAGAGAGAGAGAGAGAGAGAGAGAGAGAGAGAGAGAGGGAGAGAGAGAGAGAGAGAGAGAGAGAGAGATTGAGAGAGAGAGAGGGAGAGAGAGAGAGAGAGAGAGAGAGAGAGAGAGAGAGAGAGAGAGAGAGAGAGAGAGAGAGAGAGAGAGAGAGAGAGAGAGAGAGAGAGAGAGAGAGAGAGAGAGAGAGAGAGAGAGAGAGAGAGAGAGAGAGAGAGAGAGAGAGAGAGAGAGAGAGAGATTGAGAGAGATCTCTCTCCTCTATCTGAGGGAGAGAGATGGGTCCATCTCTCTCCTGTTCTCTGAGAGAGATCTGAGAGATCTGTCCAGAGAGAGAAGAGAGAGACCAGTATACATGGATGGAACTAGACCCTTCTGCCGCTCTATCTGTCCATCTCTCTCCCTCTATCTGTCCATCTCTCTCCCTCTATCTGTCCATCTCTCTCCCTCTATCTGTCCATCTCTCTCCCTCTATCTGTCCATCTCTCTCCCTCTATCTGTCCATCTCTCTCCCTCTATCTGTCCATCTCTCTCCCTCTATCTGTCCATCTCTCTCCCTCTATCTGTCCATCTCTCTCCCTCTGTATGACCCTCTCTCCTGTTCTCTGTCCATCTCTCTCCTGTTCTCTGTCCATCTCTCTCCTGTTCTCTGTCCATCTCTCTCCCTCTATCTGTCCATCTCTCTCCTGTTCTCTGTCCATCTGTCTGTCCATCTCTCTCCTGTTCTCTGTCCATCTCTCTCCCTCTATCTGTCCATCTCTCTCCTGTTCTCTGTCCTCCTGTTCTCTGTCCATCTCTCCTGTTCTCTGTTCCTCTGTCCATCTCTCTCCCTCTATCTGTCCATCTCTCTCCTGTTCTCTGTCCATCTCTCTCCTCTATCTGTCCATCTCTCTCCTGTTCTCTGTCCATCTCTCTCCTGTTCTCTGTCCATCTCTCTCCTGTTCTCTGTCCATCTCTCTCCCTCTATCTGTCCATCTCTCTCCCTCTGTATGACCCTCTCTCCTGTTATCTGTCCATCTCTCTCCTGTTCTCTGTCCATCTCTCTCCTGTTCTCTGTCCATCTCTCTCCTGTTCTCTGTCCATCTCTCTCCTGTTCTCTGTCCATCTCTCTCCTGTTCTCTGTCCATCTCTCTCCTGTTCTCTGTCCATCTCTCTCTGTTCCTGTCCTGTTCTCTGTCCATCTCTCTCCTGTTCTCTGTCCATCTGTCCATCTCTCTCCTGTTATCTGTCCATCTCTCTCCTGTTCTCTGTCCATCTCTCTCCTGTTCTCTGTCCATCTCTCTCCTGTTCTCTGTCCATCTCTCTCCTGTTATCTGTCCATCTCTCTCCTGTTCTCTGTCCATCTCTCTCCTGTTCTCTGTCCATCTCTCTCCTGTTCTCTGTCCATCTCTCTCCCTCCCTTTCCATATCTCCCAATTGGATTTGATTTAAATGTGTTTTATTGAAAGTTCTTCAGCGGGACAATCAATCCTGACGAATCAGAGTAATTCATCAGACCTGTCAACATAGAGAATAAATAACAAAAACAAAATATATATTTCTGTCTCTGTATCCCACTGTCTTTCACACTCTATCCCTCCTCCATATAGGGCAGTCTACCTGTCTATCCCTCCTCCATATAGGGCAGTCTACCTGTCTATCCCTCCTCTATATAGGTCAGTCTACCTGTCTATCCCTCCTCTATACCTGTCTATCCCTCCTCTATATTGGTCAGTCTACCTGTCTATCCCTCCCCCATATAGGGCAGTCTACCTGTCTATCCCTCCTCTATATAGGGCAGTCTACCTGTCTATCCCTCCTCTATGTAGGTCTACCTGTCTATCCCTCCTCTATATAGGGCAGTCTACCTGTCTATCCCTCCTCCATATAGGGCAGTCTACCTGTCTATCCCTCCTCCATATAGGGCAGTCTACCTGTCTATCCCTCCTCCATATAGGGCAGTCTACCTGTCTATCCCTCCTCTATACCTGTCTATCCCTCCTCCATATAGGGAAGTCTACCTGTCTATCCCTCCTCTATACCTGTCTATCCCTCCTATATATTGGTCAGTCTACCTGTCTATCCCTCCTATATATTGGTCAGTCTACCTGTCTATCCCTCCTGTATACCTGTCTATCCCTCCTCTATATTGGTCAGTCTATCTGTCTATCCCTCCTCTATATTGGGCAGTCTACCTGTCTATCCCTCCTCTATATTGGTCAGTCTATCTGTCTATCCATCCTCTATATTAGTCAGTCTACCTGTCTATCCCTCCTCTATATTAGTCAGTCTACCTGTCTATCCCTCCTTTATATAGGGCAGTCTACCTGTCTATCCCTCCTCTATAAAAGTCAGTCTACCTGTCTATCCCTCCTCTATATAGTGCAGTCTACCTGTCTATCCCTACTCTATATAGGGCAGTCTACCTGTCTATCACCCTTCTATATTGGTCAGTCTACCTGTCTATCCCTCCTCTATATAGGGCAGTCTACCTGTCTATCCCTCCTCTATATAGGGCAGTCTACCTACCTGTCTATCACCCTTCTATATTGGTCAGTCTACCTGTCTATCCCTCCTCTATATAGGGCAGTCTACCTGTCTATCCCTCCTCTATATAGGGCAGTCTACCAGTCTATCACTCCTCTATATAGGGCAGTCTACCTGTCTATCCCTCCACTACATAGGGCAGTCTACCTGTCTATCCCTCCTCTATATAGGTCAGTCTACCTGTCTATCCCTCCTCTATATAGGTCAGTCTACCTGTCTATCCCTCCCCTATATAGATAGGGCAGTCTCCCTGTATATCCCTCCTCTATATAGGGCAGTCTACCTATCTATCCCTCCTCTATATTGGGCAGTCTACCTGTATATCACTCCTCTATATTGGGCAGTCTACCTGTCTATCCCTCCTCTATATAGGGCAGTCTACCTATCTATCCCTCCTCTATATTGGTCAGTCTACCTGTCTATCCCTCTATATTCCTTTATTTCTGCCTCTCATCTCACAGCTCTCTCTCTCTGTTACCCCTTCCTTCCATCCCTCCCCCTCTCATTCCCATCTCTACCCCTCTTTTGCTATGTATCAATCTCTCTCCCTATAGACATCTTCTCTTACTCCATCTCTCTCCCTCCCTCCTTGCCACTCTCTCCCTCCCTCCATCTCTCTCTCTCCATCCTCTCTCTCCCTCCCTCCTTGCCATTCTCTCCCTCCTCTCTCCCTCTCTCCATCCCCTCTCTCTCCCTCCTCTCTCTCTCTCTCCCTCCTCTCTCTCCCTCCTCTCCCTCCTCTCTCTCTCTCTCCCTCCTCTCTCTCCCTCCTCCCCCTCCCTCTCTCTCTCCCTCCCTCCATCTTGCTACTCAAGGCCTCTTAGTCTCTCACTCACTATCGCTTACCACCACCCTCCAAGACAAATGTTTGCGCACCTTCGTGGAAACACACACACACACACACACACACACACACACACACACACGCACGCACGCACGCACACACGCACGCACGCACGCACGCACGCACACACACACACACACACACACACACACACACGCACACACACACACACACACACACACACACACACACACACACACATTTACACTGGTGTGTTTTTCTAACATTGTTTTCATGCTCTGGGCAAGAGAGAGAGACGTTTATAAATGGAGCTGGTGAGAGGAGAGGAAGAGTATATGTCTGTGTGTGTGGGAGGGGACTGACTACTGAGAAACATATATCCCTCTTTTTACCACAACATCCATTC
>NC_060198.1:1076230-1121230 GCF_021184085.1 Oncorhynchus gorbuscha
TCACTGATGCCTTGTCCACATAGACTGCATCAACCTCACTGATGCCTTGTCCACATAGACTGCATCAACCTCACTGATGCCTTGTCCACATAGACTGCATCAACCTCACTGATGCCTTGTCCACATAGACTGCATCAACCTCACTGATGCCTTGTCCACATAGACTGCATCAACCTCACTGATGCCTTGTCCACATAGACTGCATCAACCTCACTGATGCCTTGTCCACATAGACTGCATCAACCTCACTGATGCCTTGTCCACATAGACTGCATCAACCTCACTGATGCCTTGTCCACATAGACTGCATCAACCTCACTGATGCCTTGTCCACATAGACTGCATCAACCTCACTGATGCCTTGTCCACATAGACTGCATCAACCTCACTGATGCCTTGTCCACATAGACTGCATCAACCTCACATGCCTTGTCCACATAGACTGCTCACTGATGCCTTGTCCACATAGACTGCATCAACCACACATGCCACACACAGACACACACACACACACACACACACACACACACGCACACGTCCACATAGACTGCATCAACCACACACACACACAAACACAGGCATGCAAGCATAGCATGCATCACACACAGATGTACAAACACACACACACACACTATTTCTGGTAAGAGAACATCTGTGGAAAAAGACCCAGTGTCCCTCAGTCAGGTTGATGTTGTAGCCTCACGTAACAACAGTGCTGAGTGTGTGTGAGAGAGTGTGTGTGACTGAGAGTGTGTGACTGATCAGACCTGTGTGTGTGAGACTGTGTGTGAGGGTGTGATGCCTTGTGTGTGTGTGAGGGAGTGTGTGTGTGAGGGAGTGTGTGTGTGAGGGTGTGTGTGTGAGGGAGTGTGTGTGAGGGGTGTGTGTGTGAGGGACCTATGTGTGTGTGAGGGAGTGTGTGTGTGAGGGAGTGTGTGTGTGAGGTTGATGTGTGCCTGTGTGAGGGAGTGGTGTGTGAGAGTGTGTGTGTGTGTGTGAGGAGTGTGTGTGTGAGACTGTGTGTGTGTGAGGGAGTGTGTGTGAGGAGTGAGTGAGGGAGTGTGTGTGTGAGGGGGTGTGTGTGAGGGAGTGTGTGTGTGAGGGAGTGTGTGTGAGGGAGTGTGTGTGTCCAGTGTGTTGTGAGTTGTGTGTGTGTGAGGGAGTGTGTGTGTGAGGGAGTGTGTGAGTGAGGGAGTGTGTGTGTGAGGGAGTGTGTGTGAGGGAGTGTGTGTGAGGGAGTGTGTGTGTGAGGGAGTGTTGTGTGAGGGGAGTGTGTGTGAGGGAGTGTGTGTGTGAGGGAACCCTTGTGAGGGAGTGTGTGTCTGAGGGAGTGTGTGTGTGAGGGAGGGAGTGTGTGTGTGTGAGGGAGTGTGTGTGGAGAGTGTGTGAGGGACCCTGCTCCTGTGAGGGAGTCAGTGTGTGTGAGGAGTGTGTGTAGGGACCCTGTGTGTGTGAGGGAGTGTGTGCACTCATTAGAGAAAAAGGTGCTATCCAGAACCTAAAAGACTTCTATGGCTGTCCCCATAGGAGAACCCTTTTGGTTCCAGATAGAGTGTGTGTTTTGAGTTCCATGTAGAATCCTCTATGATGGGTTGTACCTGGAACCAAAATGGTTCTTCCAAGGGTTCTCCACAGGGACAGCCAAGAACCCTTTTGGAAGCCTCTTTTCTAAGTGTGTGTAGCAGCCCATTAGTTAACCCTGCTCCTACACTCAGTCAGTGTGTGTGTAGCAGCCCATTAGTTAACCCTGCTCCTACACTCAGTCAGTGTGTGTGTAGCAGCCCATTAGTTAACCCTGCTCCTACACTCAGTCAGTGTGTGTGTGTAACAGCCCATTAGTTAACCCTGCTCCTACACTCAGTCAGTGTGTGTGTAACAGCCCATTAGTTAACCCTGCTCCTACACTCAGTCAGTGTGTGTGTAGCAGCCCATTAGTTAACCCTGCTCCTACACTCAGTCAGTGTGTGTGTAGCAGCCCATTAGTTAACCCTGCTCCTACACTCAGTCAGTGTGTGTGTAGCAGCCCATTAGTTAACCCTGCTCCTACACTCAGTCAGTGTGTGTGTAACAGCCCATTAGTTAACCCTGCTCCTACACTCAGTCAGTGTGTGTGTAGCAGCCCATTAGTTAACCCTGCTCCTACACTCAGTCAGTGTGTGTGTAACAGCCCATTAGTTAACCCTGCTCCTACACTCAGTCAGTGTGTGTAACAGGTGAGAGGGGTGGAGGTGTCCTACACTCAGTCCCCCCCCACTGCTCCAACAGCACTGAAGGCATATGGTCCTCTGTTCCTACGGGGACTCAGTCAGGGTGTGAGGTGTAACATTAGCCCTGCTGTATTATGGGTATTATGAGTATCTGTGTGTCAGAGACGAACAGTGTGAGTCTGTGTAACAGCGAACATTGTGAGTCTGTGTGTGTCAGTCAGTGTGAGTCTGTGTGTCAGCGAACAGTGTGAGTCTGTGTGTGTCAGGGGTCCAGTGTCAGTCTGTGTGTGTGTAGAACAGTGTGAGTCTGTGTGTAACCCTGTGTGTCAGTCAGTGTGTGTCAGGGTGAACAGTGAGTCTGTTGTGTCCTACACTCAGTCAGTGTGTAGTGTGTCAATGCAGTGTGAGTCTGGTGTGTGGTGGTGAACAGTGTGAGTCTCCAACAGCAGTGTGTGCTATGGTGTGGTTGAACAGTGGAGTCTGTGTGTGGGACTTCGAACAGTGTGAGTCTGTGTGGCCGTGACACATTAGCCCTGCTGTATTATGGGTATTATGAGTATCTGTGTGTCAGAGACGAACAGTGTGAGTCTGTGTGTGTCAGAGACGAACAGTGTGAGTCTGTGTGTGTCAGGGACGAACAGTGTGAGTCTGTGTGTGTCAGGGACGAACAGTGTGAGTCTGTGTGTGTCAGGGACGAACAGTGTGAGTCTGTGTGTGTCAGGGACGAACAGTGTGAGTCTGTGTGTGTCAGAGGCGAACAGTGTGAGTCTGTGTCTGTCAGGGACGAACAGTGTGAGTCTGTGTGTGTCAGAGACGAACAGTGTGAGTCTGTGTGTGTCAGAGACGAACAGTGTGAGTCTGTGTGTGTCAGTGTGAGTCTGTGTGTGTCAGGCGAACAGTGTGAGTCTGTGTGTGTCAGGGACGAACAGTGTGAGTCTGTGTGTGTCAGAGACGAACAGTGTGAGTCTGTGTGTGTCAGAGACGAACAGTGTGAGTCTGTGTGTGTCAGGGACGAACAGTGTGAGTCTGTGTGTGTCAGGGACGAACAGTGTGAGTCTGTGTGTGTCAGATAATATGAGTGTATCTGAAATGGCACCCTATTTCCTTTAAAGTGCACTACTTTTGACCAGAGGCTTATACGGCTCCATGCTTCAACCAAGTTAGTAAAAGTTTTAAACTCTGTAGTCAGAGGACAAGGATCTTATTTAGAATCTGTGTTCAACCTGACAGTTAGAGAAACTTCAATCAACCTGGATCTGTGACCACCATCTCTAAAAACACCTACATTTCTACCAATCACTCAATACTATAGAGTATTAAATAATTAGCAGACAAACTACATTCCCCAGTCGCCAATAGTTAATTAAAATCTATCCCGTATGTGTGTGTCCAGAGGATTACACAGTAATTAAAATAGGCAAGTCCCTTTTTATCCCAGATACGCTATGCAGCCTCATCAACACCCTTTCACTACTGGTGCACACACACACACACACGCACACACACACACACACACGCACACACACACACACACACACACACACACACGCACACGCACACGCACACGCACTGCACACACACACACACACACACACACACACACACACACACACACACACACACACACACGCAAACACACACACACACACACGCACGCACGCACGCACACACACACACACACACACACACACACACACACACACACACACACACTCCTGGTAACAGGCTACACACACACACACAAACACACGCTTCCCCTCCTGGTGCAGGCTACACACAGCTCTGCAACACCACTCACACACATGATACACAAATTAACACATTACACAAACACACCACATACACACAAACACACACACACAGTGGAGACACAGGACTACACACACACAGTATACACTGTCCTGGACTGCAGGCTACACACACACACAAAACACACACTTCCCCTCCTGGTGCAGGCTACACACAGCCTGCAACACCTCTCATCTCATTTGTGATGATAAATGTAAATTAACAATTATTACAAACCACCACATACAAGTTGAAAGTAGTTGGCATTTGAACAGGACAGTGGAGATGTCATGGAGGACTAAAACAGAGAGTATATCTACTGTCCTGGAGGACTAAAACAGGGAGTATATCTACTGTCCTGGAGGACTAAAACAGAGAGTATATATACTGTCCTGGAGGACTAAAACAGAGAGTATATCTACTGTCCTGGAGGACTAAAACAGAGAGTATATCTACTGTCCTGGAGGACTAAAACAGAGAGTATATCTACTGTCCTGGAGGACTAAAACAGAGAGTATATCTACTGTCCTGGAGGACTAAAACAGAGAGTATATCTACTGTCCTGGAGGACTAAAACAGAGAGTATATCTACTGTCCTGGAGGACTAAAACAGAGAGTATATCTACTGTCCTGAGGACTAAAACAGACAGTATATCTACTGTCCTGGAGGACTAAAACAGAGAGTATATCTACTGTCCTGGAGGACTAAAACAGAGAGTATATCTACTGTCCTGGAGGACTAAAACAGAGAGTATATCTACTGTCCTGGAGGACTAAAACAGAGAGTATATCTACTGTCCTGGAGGACTAAAACAGAGAGTATATCTACTGTCCTGGAGGACTAAAACAGAGAGTATATCTACTGTCCTGGAGGACTAAAACAGAGAGTATATCTACTGTCCTGGAGGACTAAAACAGGAGTATATCTACTGTCCTGGAGGACTAAAACAGAGAGTATATCTACTGTCCTGGAGGACTAAAACAGACAGTATATCTACTGTCCTGGAGGACTAAAACAGAAATACTAGGAGGACTAGTATATCTACTGTCCTGGAGGACTAAAACAGAGAGTATATCTACTGTCCTGGAGGACTAAAAACAGACTGTCCTGGAGGACTAAAACAGAGAGTATATATACTGTCCTGGAGGACTAAAACAGAGAGTATATCTACTGTCCTGGAGGACTAAAACAGAGAGTATATCTACTGTCCTGGAGGACTAAAACAGAGAGTATATCTACTGTCCTGGAGGACTAAAACAGAGAGTATATCTACTGTCCTGGAGGACTAAAACAGAGAGTATATCTACTGTCCTGGAGGACTAAAACAGAGAGTATATCTACTGTCCTGGAGGACTAAAACAGACAGTATATCTACTGTCCTGGAGGACTAAAACAGAGAGTATATCTACTGTCCTGGAGGACTAAAACAGAGAGTATATCTACTGTCCTGGAGGACTAAAACAGAGAGTATATCTACTGTCCTGGAGGACTAAAACAGAGAGTATATCTACTGTCCTGGAGGACTAAAACAGAGAGTATATCTACTGTCCTGGAGGACTAAAACAGAGAGTATATCTACTGTCCTGGAGGACTAAAACAGGGAGTATATCTACTGTCCTGGAGGACTAAAACAGAGAGTATATCTACTGTCCTGGAGGACTAAAACAGGGAGTATATCTACTGTCCTGGAGGACTAAAACAGAGAGTATATCTACTGTCCTGGAGGACTAAAACAGACAGTATATCTACTGTCCTGGAGGACTAAAACAGAGAGTATATCTACTGTCCTGGAGGACTAAAACAGAGAGTATATCTACTGTCCTGGAGGACTAAAACAGAGAGTATATCTACTGTCCTGGAGGACTAAAACAGAGAGTATATCTACTGTCCTGGAGGACTAAAACAGAGAGTATATCTACTGTCCTGGAGGACTAAAACAGAGAGTATATCTACTGTCCTGGAGGACTAAAACAGAGAGTATATCTACTGTCCTGGAGGACTAAAACAGAGAGTATATTTACCGTCATGGAGGACTAAAACAGACAGTATATCTACTGTCCTGGAGGACTAAAACAGAGAGTATATCTACTGTCCTGGAGGACTAAAACAGACAGTATATCTACTGTCCTGGAGGACTAAAACAGAGAGTATATCTACTGTCCTGGAGGACTAAAACAGAGAGTATATCTACTGTCCTGGAGGACTAAAACAGAGAGTATATCTACTGTCCTGGAGGACTAAAACAGAGGAGTATATCTACTGTCCTGGAGGACTAAAACAGAGAGTATATCTACTGTCCTGGAGGACTAAAACAGAGAGTATATTTACTGTCCTGGAGGACTAAAACAGAGAGTATATTTACTGTCCTGGAGGACTAAAACAGACAGTATATCTACTGTCCTGGAGGACTAAAACAGAGAGTATATCTACTGTCCTGGAGGACTAAAACAGAGAGTATATTTACTGTCCTGGAGGACTAAAACAGAGAGTATATTTACTGTCCTGGAGGACTAAAACAGAGAGTATATCTACTGTCCTGGAGGACTAAAACAGAGAGTATATCTACTGTCCTGGAGGACTAAAACAGAGAGTATATCTACTGTCCTGGAGGACTAAAACAGAGAGTATATCTACTGTCCTGGAGGACTAAAACAGAGAGTATATCTACTGTACTGGAGGACTAAAACAGAGAGTATATCTACTGTCCTGTAGGACTAAAACAGACAGTATATCTACTTTCCTGGAGGACTAAAACAGAGAGTATATCTACTGTCCTGGAGGACTAAAACAGACAGTATATTTACTGTCCTGGAGGACTAAAACAGAGAGTATATCTACTGTCCTGGAGGACTAAAACAGACAGTATATCTACTGTCATGGAGGACTAAAACAGAGAGTATATCTACTGTCCTGGAGGACTAAAACAGGGGAGTATATCTACTGTCCTGGAGGACTAAAACAGGAGTATATCTACTGTCCTGGAGGACTAAAATAGAGAGTATATCTATTGTCCTGGAGGACTAAAACAGGGAGTATATTTACTGTCCTGGAGGACTAAAACAGGGAGTACAGTATATCTACTGTCCTGGAGGACTAAAACAGGGAGTATATCTACTATCCTGGAGGACTAAAACAGACAGTATATCTACTGTCCTGGAGGACTAAAACAGACAGTATATCTACTGTCCTGGAGGACTAAAACAGAGAGTATATCTACTGTCCTGGAGGACTAAAACAGAGAGTATATCTACTGTCCTGGAGGACTAAAACAGAGAGTATATCTACTGTCCTGGAGGACTAAAACAGAGAGTATATCTACTGTCCTGGAGGACTAAAACAGAGAGTATATCTACTGTCCTGGAGGACTAAAACAGAGAGTATATCTACTGTCCTGGAGGACTAAAACAGGGAGACAGTATATCTACTGTCCTGGAGGACTAAAACAGACAGTATATCTACTGTCCTGGAGGACTAAAACAGAGAGTATATCTACTGTCCTGGAGGACTAAAACAGAGAGTATATCTACTGTCCTGGAGGACTAAAACAGGGAGTATATCTACTGTCCTGGAGGACTAAAACAGACAGTATATCTACTGTCCTGGAGGACTAAAACAGAGAGTATATCTACTGTCCTGGAGGACTAAAACAGAGAGTATATCTACTGTCCTGGAGGACTAAAACAGAGAGTATATCTACTGTCCTGGAGGACTAAAACAGAGAATATTTACTGTCCTGGAGGACTAAAACAGAGAGTATATCTACTGTCCTGGAGGACTAAAACAGGGAGTATATCTACTGTCCTGGAGGACTAAAACAGGAGTACAGTATATCTACTGTCCTGGAGGACTAAAACAGGGAGTATATCTACTATCCTGGAGGACTAAAACAGACAGTATATCTACTGTCCTGGAGGACTAAAACAGACAGTATATCTACTGTCCTGGAGGACTAAAACAGAGAGTATATCTACTGTCCTGGAGGACTAAAACAGAGAGTATATCTACTGTCCTGGAGGACTAAAACAGACAGTATATCTACTGTCCTGGAGGACTAAAACAGACAGTATATCTACTGTCCTGGAGGACTAAAACAGACAGTATATCTACTGTCCTGGAGGACTAAAACAGAGAGTATATCTACTGTCCTGGAGGACTAAAACAGAGAGTATATCTACTGTCCTGGAGGACTAAAACAGGGAGTATATCTACTGTCCTGGAGGACTAAAACAGAGAGTATATCTACTGTCCTGGAGGACTAAAACAGGGAGTATATCTACTGTCCTGGAGGACTAAAACAACAGGGACAGTATATCTACTGTCCTGGAGGACTAAAACAGGGAGTATATCTACTGTCCTGGAGGACTAAAATAGAGAGTATATCTATTGTCCTGGAGGACTAAAACAGAGTATATCTACTGTCCTGGAGGACTAAAACAGAGACAGTATATCTACTGTCCTGGAGGACTAAAACAGGGAGTATATCTACTATCCTGGAGGACTAAAACAGACAGTATATCTACTGTCCTGGAGGACTAAAACAGACAGTATATCTACTGTCCTCGAGGACTAAAACAGACAGTATATCTACTGTCCTGGAGGACTAAAACAGACAGTATATCTACTGTCCTGGAGGACTAAAACAGGGAGTATATCTACTGTCCTGGAGGACTAAAACAGAGAGTATATCTACTGTCCTGGAGGACTAAAACAGACAGTATATCTACTGTCCTGGAGGACTAAAACAGAGAGTATATCTACTGTCCAGGAGGACTAAAACAGGGAGCATATCTACTGTCCTGGAGGACTAAAACAGACAGTATATCTACTGTCCTGGAGGACTAAAACAGGGAGTATATCTACTGTCCTGGAGGACTAAAACAGAGAGTATATCTACTGTCCTGGAGGACTAAAACAGAGAGTATATCTACTGTCCTGGAGGACTAAAACAGGGAGCATATCTACTGTCCTGGGGGACTAAAACAGACAGTATATCTACTGCCCTGGAGGACTAAAACAGAGAGTATATCTACTGTCCTGGAGGACTAAAACAGAGAGTATATCTACTGTCCTGGAGGACTAAAACAGACAGTATATATACTGTCCTGTAGGACTAAAACAGAGAGTATATTTACTGTCCTGGAGGACTAAAACAGAGAGTATATCTACTGTCCTGGAGGACTAAAACAGGGAGTATATCTACTGTCCTGGAGGACTAAAACAGAGAGTATATTTACTGTCCTGGAGGAGTAAAACAGAGAGTATATCTACTGTCCTGGAGGACTAAAACAGAGAGTATATCTACTGTCATGGAGGACTAAAACAGGGAGTACAGTATATCTACTGTCCTGGAGGACTAAAACAGGGAGTATATCTACTGTCCTGGAGGACTAAAACAGAGAGTATATCTACTGTCCTGGAGGACTAAAACAGGGAGTATATTTACTGTCCTGGAGGACTAAAACAGGGAGTACAGTATATCTAATGTCCTGGAGGACTAAAACAGGGAGTATATCTACTATCCTGGAGGACTAAAACAGACAGTATATCTACTGTCCTGGAGGACTAAAACAGAGAGTATATCTACTGTCCTGGAGGACTAAAACAGAGAGTATATCTACTGTCCTGGAGGACTAAAACAGAGAGTATATCTACTGTCCTGGAGGACTAAAACAGACAGTATATCTACTGTCCTGGAGGACTAAAACAGACAGTATATCTACTGTCCTGGAGGACTAAAACAGACAGTATATCTACTGTCCTGGAGGACTAAAACAGGGAGTATATCTACTGTCCTGGAGGACTAAAACAGAGAGTATATCTACTGTCCTGGAGGACTAAAACAGGGAGTATATTTACTGTCCTGGAGGACTAAAAAAGGGAGCATATCTACTGTCCTGGAGGACTAAAACAGACAGTATATCTACTGTCCTGGAGGACTAAAACAGGGAGTATATCTACTGTCCTGGAGGACTAAAACAGAGAGTATATCTACTGTCCTGGAGGACTAAAACAGAGAGTATATCTACTGTCCTGGAGGACTAAAACAGGGAGCATATCTACTGTCCTGGAGGACTAAAACAGACAGTATATCTACTGCCCTGGAGGACTAAAACAGAGAGTATATCTACTGTCCTGGAGGACTAAAACAGAGAGTATATCTACTGTCCTGGAGGACTAAAACAGACAGTATATCTACTGTCCTGGAGGACTATTCTATTCCCCTCATATTCGTCAGTAAGAATTAAATCCCTGAAATACAGTATGTACATGCTGCCAAATTATGATTTAAATACAAATGTTCCAGTTTGTGTGTTACCATGCCGTTGTCAGGAGCCAAACGTGTCACCCTGTGTGTCACCCTGTGTATCCTTTACAGGTCACTGTGTTACATTTAGGTTGTCGGTTCTTTGAGTCTACATCAATTCCCAAGGACAACTTGACTTCCTGAAACAAAAGGCTGCCATCTGATATCTATCTATCTGGGTTGATGGTCCTTAGTTCCCAGCTGCATATTCTCCCAGGGACTGATGAACCTACTGTCTCCACACTATTGGTTAAAGACACAACCTCTGACCTCAACAATAGAAGGTCATTAGTTATTGACCACTCTGACCCAGCTGCTACTGGCAATTTTAAATAAATACTGTTTTTTAAATAGTGTGGTTAATAACTATACAGACGATTTCATAGTGAACAACAATTCCAAATGATATATCTATAAAATATAGACGCACTATACTGTAAACTGTAGATGGCTTATAAGCTTGATGTTAATGGGATTTAAATTTAAGAGTCTAGAGACTAAAGAGAGTAGCGATCATGATTAGATGTAGGAGTGATTATCTGAATGAGACAAGGCAGTTTTCAAACCTCCCACTGTAAAGTGTACGAGCATAGAAATAGAATGAATAGAATGGACGTCCCCATTCAAGTCAATGACGGCATACCAGTCAAAATGGCCAGGTTTAGGGGTTCCAAGCCGTTCTATTAATTATATATCTATGTGTAAGTGGTCCCAGTGGAGGGTCAAGTGGGAGGGGCCAGCAAACAGCTGGTGCTGTCGACCACACTCCCACAACCCTCCTCTCCCTTTTCATCTACGCCCTCCTCTCCCCCTTCTTCTCTTCTACCTTCCTACTGTTTCTCCCCTCCTCTCTCCCCTTCTTCTCTTCTACCTTCCTCCTGTTTCTCCCCTCCTCTCTCCCCTTTGTCTCTTCTACCTTCCTCCTGTTTCTCCTCTCCTCTCTCCCCGTTGTCTCTTCTACCTTCCTCCAGCTTCTCCCCTCCTCTCTCCCCTTTGTCTCTTCTACCTTCCTCCTGTTTCTCCCCTCCTCTCTCCCCTTTGTCTCTTCTACCTTCCTCCTGTTTCTCCCCTCCTCTCTCCCCTTTGTCTCTTCTCCCCTCCTCTCTCCCCTTTGTCTCTTCTACCTCCTCCTCTCTCCCCTTTGTCTCTTCTACCCCTCCTCTCTCCCCTCTCTCCCTTTGTCTCTTCTCCCTCCTCTCTCCCCTTTGTCTCTTCTCCCCTTTGTCTCCTCCCCTCTCTCCCCTTTGTCTCTTCTCCCCTCCTCTCTCCCCTTTGTCTCTTCTCCCTCTCTTCTCCCCTTTGTCTCTCTCTCCCCTCCTTTGTCTCTCCCCTTTGTCTCTTCTCCCCTCCTCTCTCCCCTTTGTCTCTTCTCCCCTCCTCTCTCCCCTTTGTCTCTTCTCCCCTCCTCTCTCCCCTTTCCCCTCCTCTCTCCCCTTCTCTCCCTCCTCCTCTCCCCTTTGTCTCTTCTCCTCCCCTCCTCTCTCCCCTTTGTCTCTTCTCCCCTCCTCTCTCCCTTTGTCTCTTCTCCTCTCCTCTCTCCCCTTTGCCTCTTCTCCCCTCCTCTCTCCCCTTTGTCTCTTCTCCCCTCCTCTCTCCCCTTTGTCTCTTCTCCCCTCCTCTCTCCCCTTTGTCTCTTCTCCTCTCCTCTCTCCCCTTTGTCTCTTCTCCCCCTCCTCGCTCCCCTTTGTCTCTTCTCCCCTCCTCTCTCCCCTTTGTCTCTCTCCTCTCCTCTCCCCTTTGTCTCTCTCCCCTCCTCTCTCCCCTTTGTCTCTTCTCCCCTCCTCTCTCCCCTTTGTCTCTTCTCCCCTCCTCTCTCCCCTTTGTCTCTTCTCCCCTCCTCTCTCCCCTTTGTCTCTTCTCCTCTCCTCTCTCCCCTTTGTCTCTTCTCCCCTCCTCGCTCCCCTTTGTCTCTTCTCCCCTCCTCTCTCCCCTTTGTCTCTTCTCCTCTCCTCTCTCCCCTTTGTCTCTTCTCCCCTCCTCTCTCCCCTTTGTCTCTTCTCCCCTTCTTCTCTTCTACCTTCCTCCTGTTTCTTCCCTCTTCTCACCACCTCTCCCTCTTCCTCCTGCTGCCAACCCCTCTACCTTCCTGTCTTCCTTTATACTACCCCTCATCTCTAACCTTCTCTCTTTCCACTACCCTCATCCCCTGTGTGTGTGTGTGTGTGTGTGTGTGTGTGCATATGTGTGGGGGGGTGGTCTGCTCTATTTCTCTGCTTCCCGTTCTGAAGTTTTGTTTTTGCGTCTTTTTTGGGGGGTTTTGTACACCAGCTTCAAACAGCTGAAAATACAATATTTGAGGTTATTGAAAAGATATTCCACAGCGGTTTAGATGGTGCAGTGATCCTTTAATTGCTTGTTTTATCACAAACTGAAATTAGGCAAACTATTCACATTTTAGAAACCAGGAAACGGCCAAGCGACTTTTACACTCTGTAATGTGAGCAAAATGAACATGACTTTGTATTATGTATCTATTCAATGTTTGGCTGCCCAAAGGTTGAAAGAAGATATATGGAAGATCCTGAATGAATATGTGATATGAACTAAATATATGAAAAGATACACATTTTAAGATTGTACCTGCAACCTCCACCTTTCCACAGTCAGTCACAAAAAAGTGGTGCACTACGTAGTGAATAGTGAGCCATTCAGAACGCAGCCTAACACTCTAGATGGCTGACAATGAGATGGACAGACATAGATGGGACATGCAGCATCTTTGCTCCATAGTAAATACTGTAAAGGCTGTGTGTTGTAGTTGTGAGAGAGAGGTGGCCTACATCATTAATTAGCCATTCACATTGAACAGCTAATTGAATTCTTACTGGAGTTTGACACTGTCTGACCCCCCTAAGCCCCGGGTCCCTACTGAGAGAAACACACATACATGCCCACAATGCAAAGCTGCAGAGTTTGATCTAAAGCCACTGATGAAAGCCGGTGCAACTCCAACTTTGATTTTGACATTATGTTGAAATACTGTAGACAGCTCAGAGCAACACATGAAAACAGAGCACTATGTTCACTGTGTCCTTGTGTACTGAACACGAGATGGTCCCTGCTCCTTAAACACACAAACTTTCTCTCGCTCCCCATCCTCCCCTCTCTCCCTCCCTCTCCCCTGGCCCATCCAACTCCCTCTACCCTCCCCTCTCCCTCCTTCCCCCATTGATCCTTTAACCACATCTCTCTCTCCCCATCCTCCCCTCTCTCCCTCCCTCTCCCCTGGCCCATCCAACTCCCTCTACCCTCCCCTCTCCCTCCTTCCCCCATTGATCCTATAATCACATCTCTCTCCCCATCCTCCCATCTCTCCCTCCTTCCCCCATTGATCCTTTAATCACATCTCTCTCTCTTCCCCCATCGTCCCCCTCTCTCCCTCCCTCTCCCCTGGCCCATCCAACTCCCTCTACCCTCCCCTCTCTCCCTCCCCTCCCATGGCCCATCCAACTCCCTCTACCCTCCCCTCTCTCCCTCCTTCCCCCACTGATCCTTTAATCACATCTCTCTCTCCCCATCCTCCCTCTCTCCCTCCCTCCCCTCCCCTGGCCCATCCAACTCCCTCTACCCTCCCCTCTCTCCCTCCTTCCCCCATTGATCCTTTAATCACATCTCTCTCTCCCCATCCTCCCCTCTCTCCCTCCCTCTCCCCTGGCCCATCCAACTCCCTCTACCCTCCCCTCTCTCCCTCCTTCCCCCATTGATCCTTTAATCACATCTCTCTCTCCCCATCCTCTCCCTCTCTCCCTCCCTCTCCCCTGGCCCATCCAACTCTCCTCTCCCCACCCTGGCCCATCCAACCTCTACCCTCCTTCCCCCATTGATCCTTTAATCACATCTCTCTCTCCCCATCCTCCCCTCTCTCCCTCCCTCTCCCCTGGCCCATCCAACTCCCTCTACCCTCCCCTCTCTCCCTCCTTCCCCCATTGATCCTTTAATCATCTCTCTCTCCCCATCTCTCTCTCCCCATCCTGGCCCCCTCCCTCTCCCTCCCTCTCCCCTGGCCCATCCAACTCCCTCTACCCTCCCCTCTCTCCCTCCTTCCCCCATTGATCCTTTAAACACATCTCTCTCTCCCCATCCTCCCCTCTCTCCCTCCCTCTCCCCTGGCCCATCCAACTCCCTCTACCCTCCCTCTCTCCCTCCTTCCCCCATTGATCCTTTAATCACATCTCTCTCTCCCCATCCTCCCCTCTCTCCCTCCCTCTCCCCTGGCCCATCCAACTCCCTCTACCCTCCCCTCTCCCTCCTTCCCCCATTCTTTCTCTCTCCCTCTCAATTCAATTCAAGGGGCTTTATTGTCATGGGAAACATGTTTAAATTGTCAAAGCAAGTAAAGTAGATCAAATACGAAAGTGAAATTAACAATAAATGTTAACAGTAAACATTACTCTCACAAAAGTTCCAAAATAATAGACATTACAAATGTCATATTACGTATATGTACAGTGTTGTGACGATGTGCAAATAGTTAAAGTACAAAAGGGAAAATAAATAAACATAAATATGGGTTGTATTTACAATGGTGTTTGTTCTTCACTGGTTGACCTTTTCTTGTGGCAACAGGTCACAAATCTTGTTGCTGTGATGGAACACTGGTATTTCACCCAGTAGATATGAGAGTTTATCAAAATTGGGTTTGTTTTCGAATTCTTTGTGGATCTGTGTAATCTGAGGGAAATATGTGTCTCTAATATGGTCATACATTTGGCAGGAGGTTAGGAAGTGCAGCTCAGTTTCCACCTCATTTTGTGGGCAGTGTGCACATAGCCTGTCTTCTCTTGAGAGCCAGGTTTGCCTATGGCAGCCTTTCTCAATAGCAAGGCTATGCTCACTGAGTCTGTACATAGTCAAAGCTTTGGGTCAGTCACAGTGGTCAGGTATTCTGCCACTGGTACTTTCTGTTTAGGGCCAAATAGCATTCTAGTTTACTCTGTTTTTTTGTTAATTCTTTCCAATGTATCAAGTAATTATCTTTTTGTTTTCTCATGATTTGGTTGGGTCTAATTGTGCTGTTGTCCTGGGGCTCTGTGGGTTGTGTTTGTGTTTGTGAACAGAGCCCCAGGACCAGCTTGCTTAGGGGACTCTTCTCCAGGTTCATCTCTCTGTAGGTGATGGCTTTGTTATGGAAGGTTTGGGAATCGCTTCCTTTTAGGATGTTGTAGAATTTAACAGCTCTTTTCTGGATTTGGATAATTAGTGGGTATCATTCTAATTCTGCTCTGCAGGCATTATTTGGTGTTTTACTGAGGATATTTTTGCAGAATTCTGTATGAAGAGTCTCAATTTGGTGTTTGATAGTCTTTTTGCAGATTCAATGGGTTACTGATTCAAGTCATTTTAGCCAGATCCTAATTGGTATTTTGAATTTTATGTGATGGCATAGAAGGCCCTTCTTGCCTTGTCTCTCTCTTTCCCTCTCTCACTCTCCAGCTCTCCGTCTCTCACTCTCCCTCTTTCTCTGTCTCTCACTCTCCCTCTTTCTCCGTCTCTCACTCTCCCTCTCTCTCCGTCTCTCACTCTCCCTCTCTCTCTCTCCGTCTCTCACTCTATCTGTTCCCCCTGTTCTCTAGACACTATCCCAGGGCTGTGTGGGTGTGGAAACCAGCTCAGATCAAACACACACTGAGCCTCTCCCTCTGACTGCAACTTCTCTCTCTCTCTCTCTCTCTCTCTCTCTCTCTCTCTCTCTCTCTCTCTCTCTCTCTCTCTCTCTCTCTCTCTCTCTCTCCCTCCTCTCCCTCTGACTGCTCCTTCCCCATCTCTCTCCCTACATCAACCTCTCTCTCCACCACTGCAGTCAACACCAGTTTCAGAGTGAAAGAGAATGAAAAAAAGAGACATGAGAGAGGGACACAAGAGGTGAGAGAGGAAAATGGAGAGAGGTAGACATGGAAGCCAACTGAGAGGGAGAGAAGCACAGAATGAGAAAGAGATTAATACAAAGTGAGAAAAGAAGATGTAGATTAGGAGTATGGTGAGAGGGAGAGGGAGAGAGAGAGAGAGAGGGAGACAGAGAGAGAGAGAGAGAGAGAGAGAGAGAGAGAGAGAGAGAGAGAGAGAGAGAGAGAGAGAGAGAGAGAGAGAGAGAGAGAGAGAGAGAGAGAGAGAGAGAGAGAGAGAGAGAGAGAGAGAGAGAGAGAGAGAGAGAGAGAGAGAGAGAGGAAAGAAAGAGTGAGAGAGCACCATTGGATGGAGGATGGAGACAGACCTGCTAGCTACAGCAGCTCTACAGTAAATCAGAGAGGAGAGCAGAGGCCAGAGAAGCCTCGTCATCAGCCTGACCTCTCTCTCTCATTCTCTCTCCCCCTCTCTCTACCTCCCTCCCTCTCCATCCTCGCCCTCTCTCACTCTCTCCCCTCTCTCATTCTCTCTCCCCCTCTCTCTACCTCCCTCCCTCTCCATCCTCGCCCTCTCTCACTCTCTCCATCCTCTCTCTTTTCTCTCTCTCTCTCTCACCCTCACTCTCTAAGCATTTAATAAGTCTAAATTACAGCTCCATGACAATAATTATTATCATTAAGGTCATCATCTTCAGACAACACCTCTCATTAGCTCAGGATCCATTGGCAAAATAACTATTAGCAAAACAGACAGCGCTACGATCGATTGGAAGTCACTGTAGGCCCCATAAACAACAAAAGCAACAACAGCCTACACACAAATATTTATCAAAATGATACATGTCTAAAATATCTTCAACATTTAACATAAAGTCAACCCCCTCAAAGAGCTGGTTGAGCTCAATAGGAAAGATGGAAGATACCATTCAGAGCAGTAAAAGAGGGGTGGATAGTGAAGAATGATACGGCTGCCACTAGTACAGAAACATATGATACCCCTCCCTGATGGTGTTTAGATAAATCATTCTCGCCTCAAAGGCTGAAATCAACTGAATATACCCTCAGACGTTGGGGGACTGACACGGTCTGTGTTCTACAGTGTCAACAAAAATATTTATTTGGCTCCATTATTTTGTCCCTCAATATAAAAGTCCCTGTCATTGTGGTTTAGTCAAGTGAACAACCCCTGTCTCCATCTCCACAAGCTCACAGAAACATACTGTATACACACTCTCTCTCCTAAACATACTGTATACACACTCTCTCTCCTAAACATACTGTATACACACTCTCTCTCCTAAACATACTGTATACACACTCTCTCTCCTAAACATACTGTATACACACTCTCTCTCCTAAACATACTGTATACACACTCTCTCTCCTAAACATACTGTATACACACTCTCTCTCCTAAACATACTGTATCCTCTCTTTCCTAAACATACTGTATCCACACTCTCTCTCCTAAACATACTGTATATACACTCTCTCTCCTAAACATACTGTATACACACTCTCTCTCCTAAACATACTGTATACACACTCTCTGTCCCTCTTTATCTCTCCATCTCTCATTCCACCAAACTCCCTCTGTCCCTCTTTATCTCTCCATCTCTCATTCCACCAACCTCCCTCTGTCCCTCTTTATCTCTCCATCTCTCATTCCACCAACCTCCCTCTGTCCCTCTTTATCTCTCCATCTCTCATTCCACCAACCTCCCTCTGTCCCTCTTTATCTCTCCATCTCTCATTCCACCAACCTCCCTCTGTCCCTCTTTATCTCTCCATCTCTCATTCCACCAACCTCCCTCTGTCCCTCTTTATCTCTCCATCTCTCATTCCACCAACCTCTCTCTGTTGCTCTTTATCTCTCCCTCTCTCCCTCTTTATCTCTCCATCTCTCACTCCACCAACCTCCCTTTGTCCCTCTTTATCTCTCCATCTCTCACTCCACCAACCTCCCTCTGTTGCTTTTTATCTCTCCGTCTCTCACTCCACCAACCTCCCTCTGTGACTTTCTCTTTTCCCCTCCTCTATTCAACCTCCTGTATCTCTTTCACTACTTCTCCCCAGTCCCTCCCTCTGCTCTGTCTTTCATTCTCTATTCATCTGCCTCTCTATCTCTTTCTTTCACTTCACCCCAGTACCTCCCTCTGCCCCTCTCTCTCTTTCTGTACACCCTTCCTTCTGACTCTCTTTTGCTTCCTCTTCTCCTGTCCCTCCCTCTGCATCTCTTTCACTATGCCTCTCTCTCCTTCTTTCTCTTCCTCTGCCCCCCCCCTCACTCTCCTCTTCCCTCATTCTCTCTCCTTCTTTCTCTTCCTCTGCCCCCACTCTCCTCTTCCCTCATTCTCTCTCCTTCTTTCTCTTCCTCTGCCCCCACTCTCTTTCTCTTCCCTCATTCTCATTCTCTCCTTCTTTCTCTTCCTCTGCCCCCCACTCTCCTCTTCCGTCATTTCTCTCTCTCCTTCTTTCTCTTCCTCTGCCCCCACTCTCCTCTTCCCCCCCCACTCTCCTCTTCCTTCTTTCTCTTCCTCACTCTCCTCTTCCCTCACTCTCTCTCCTTCTTTCTCTTCCTCTGCCCCCCCACTCTCCTCTTCCCTCGTTCTCTCGCTCGTCCTTTCTTCTGCCCAGGTCTTTGTAGCCTCCTTCCTCTGTTCTAGACCCACATCCAGCAGGCGTCTCTTTAGGCGCCCATTTTAATATTCTGTCTTTCCTTTTTATGTGAGAGGAGAACCAGGCAGAACACACATACACACACACAGCACTGCTATACTCAGTGTGTGGACTGCTACAATGCTCGGAGGTTTCATCATCAGTAATTACAGTCTATAAGGAGAGAGTTCAGATCTGTACAATTACTATGTAGATCTAATCAGGACACTCACACATTTGCAGGTGCGGACTCAAACACGCACACACACATGGCTCAAACACATATGGCTCACAAGAACGTATGCACGCACGCACGCACGCACGCACGCACGCACGCACGCACGCACACACACGCACACACACACACACGCACACACACACACACACACACACACACACACACACACACACACACACACACACACACACACACACACACACACACACACACACACACACACACACACACACACACACACACACCTTCAGAAAGAGAGAGAAAGCAAGAGGGAGATTGCACCAGCTCTCCCGTCTATCCTCCCTGGGGAATCCCACACGGCAGGCAGGTCACCCACAGCCCCACACAGTAAGGACAACACCAGCATCATGTTACACCACAGACAGACAGACCCACAACCCTGGAGCTTTACTACAACGATCAAATAGCTACTGTTAAAAACTGGGTGGTTCCAGCCCTGAATGCTGATTGGCTGAAAGCCGTGGTATATCACAGCTATGACAAAACATGTATTTTTACTGCTTGAATTACGCTGTTAATCAGTTGAATCAGTTACGGACAATATACTCTGTGTTGCGTCGTGCCTAAGAACAGCCCTTAGCCGTGGTATATTGGCCATATACCACACCTCCTCTGGCTGTGTTGCTTAATTGTACAATGTCTACACTATCTACCATTTCTGGACATATCCCCTCTGTCTCCTCTAGCTCTCCTCTCTGTCCCCTCTTCTGTCACCGAGGCCCTCAGGAGGCAAACATACACGGATTTCAAGCTACAGCTTGTCCCCAGGAAAGAAGACAGTGAGAGCCAGAGAGAGAGAGAGAGAGAGAGAGATGGAGGGAGCATCACGTGAGACAGTGTGTTCGTGATTGCACACTGAAGTGTGAATGACCCAAATGGTGAATCTTTCTGAACAGTGCCAGGCAGTGGGCTGACCGCACCGTGTGTGTGTGTGTGTGTGTGTGTGTGTGTGTGTGTGTGTGTGTGTGTGTGTGTGTGTGTGTGTGTGTGTGTGTGTGTGTGTGTGTGTGTGTGTGTGTGTGTGTGTGTGTGTGTGTGTGTGTGTGTGTGTGTGTGTGTGTGTGTGTGTGTGTGTGTGTGCCTCCCTGAGGTAATTGATCGTGCTGAACAGGTGTTACTGTATCACTTGCCGCACGTGTACACACCAGGGTCTCTGTCAGCTGTGACTTAGACACCATCTTTATGGGCCACAGGCAGAGACCAGGGTTTGTGTGTGTGTGTGTTGTACATATTCATTTGCATAACAATCATCTTCATAGTGTCTGAAAAAAGTACCGATTGATTGAATCACTCGTCTTGATTTATCAGTGTTCAACTCCACACACACACTTGAATTGTAACGGTATTAATGACCTAACACCATGCATCAGTCTGCTCTTTCTAGCTATGTCTCTCTTTCCCCTCCCTCTCATTCTCCCTCCCTCCCGCATTCCCACTATCTCTCTCTTTCCCCTCCCCCCCCTCCCTCCCTCCCTCCCTCCCTCCCTCCCTCCCTCCCTCCCTCCCTCCCTCCCTCCCTCCCTCCCTCCCTCCCGCATTCCCACTATCTCTCTCTTTCCCCTCCCTCTCACTCTCCCTCCCTCCCGCATTCCCACTATCTCTCTCTTTCCCCTCCCTCTCCCTCTCCCTCCCTCCCTCCCGCATTCCCACTATCTCTCTCTTTCCCCTCCCTCTCACTCCCTCTCCCTCCCTCCCGCGTTCCCACTATCTCTCTCTTTCCCCTCCCTCTCACTCACTCTCCCTCCCTCCCGCATTCCCACTATCTCTCTCTCTTTCCCCTCCCTCTCTCCCTCCCTCCCTCCCACATTCCCACTATCTCTCTCTCTTTCCCCTCCCTCTCACTCTCTCTCCCTCCCACATTCCCACTATCTCTCTCTCTTTCCCCTCCCTCTCACTCTCCCTCCCTCCCTCCCGCATTCCCACTATCGCTCTCTCTTTCCCCTCCCTCCCTCTCTCTCACTCTCCCTCCCTCCCACATTCCCACTATCTCTCTCTCTTTCCCCTCCCTCTCTCTCTCCATCTCTCTCTGACACCATCTGTTCCTCTCTCTAGTCGCCTGTGTGGTTTTCACACGTCCTGGGTGTGTTTTGGCCACATTCACTTTCATCATGTGAGACAAAGAGTGAGGAAGAGGAAGAGGGATGGAGAGAGGGGGGGGAAGAGGGGAAGTGGAGGAAGAAAGAGAGGTAGAGATAGACACGGGAGAGAGCAAAAGAGAGAGAGAGATGAGGGAGGGAGATGACAGGGAGGGAGGGAGATGACAGGGGGAGAGGGGGAGATGGATAGGAGGGTTATGTCAAAAAGTTGCATGTCGGGGAGCATTTTTTGCATTTTTCCTAACCTGCTAAATAAATGTCCTAACCTGCTGTGTAAGTTCTCCTGACCTGCTAAATGAATGTCCTAACCTTCTATGTAAGTTCTCCTGACATGCTAAATAAATGTAATAACCTTCTGTGTAAGTTCTCCTGACCTGCTAAATAAATGTCCTAACCTTCTATGTAAGTTCTCCTGACATGCTAAATAAATGTCCTAACCTTCTGTGTAAGTTTTCCTGACCTGCTACGAAAAGTTAAATCTGCCTGTGGCTGTATACCATCTAGTCAAAACCAGAGAGGAAGGGGCGGAGAGAGCTAATTATGTAGAGAAAGAGAGACAGAGAGAGTCTGTCATTCGCTTCTTTATTTCAATTCCTAACTATGTTCATCATCCTCCTCCTCACAGTCCTCCTTCACACTATGTTCATCCTCCTCCTCACAGTCCTCCTTCACACTATGTTCATCATCCTCCTCACAGTCCTCCTTCACACTATGTTCATCATCCTCCTCACAGTCCTCCTTCACACTATGTTTATAGTCCTCCTTCTATGTTCATCCTCCTCCTCACAGTCCTCCTTCACACTATGTTCATCATCCTCCTCACAGTCCTCCTTCACACTATATTCATCATCCTCCTCACAGTCCTCCTTCACACTATGTTCATCATCCTCCTCACAGTCCTCCTTCACACTATGTTCATCATCCTCCTCACAGTCCTCCTTCACACTATATTCATCATCCTTCTCACAGTCCTCCTTCACACTATGTTTATCACAGTCCTCCTCACTCCTCAGTCCTGTCCTCCTTCACACTATGTTCATCACCTCCTCCTCCTCACAGTCCTCCTTCACACTATGTTCATCATCCTCCTCCTCACAGTCCTCCTTCACACTATGTTCATCATCCTCCTCACAGTCCTCCTTCACACTATATTCACCTCAGTCCTCCTCCTCACAGTCCTCCTTCACACTATATTCATCATCCTCCTCACAGTCCTCCTTCACACTATGTTTATCAACCTCCTCCTCCTCACTGTCCTCCTTCACACTATGTTCATCATCCTCCTCCTCACAGTCCTCCTTCACACTATGTTCATCATCAGTCCTCCTTCACACTATGTTTATCATCCTCCTCACAGTCCTCCTTCACACTATGTTCATCCTCCTCCTCAGTCCTCCTTCACACTATGTTCATCATCCTCCTCCTCACTGTCCTCCTTCACACTATGTTCATCATCCTCCTCCTCACAGTCCTCCTTCACACTATGTTTATCATCCTCCTCCTCCTCCTCACTCACAGTCCTCCTTCACACTATGTTCATCATCCAGTCCTCCTTCACTATGTCCTCCTTCAGTCCTCCTTCACACTATGTTCATCATCATCCTCCTCACAGTCCTCCTTCACACTATGTTCATCATCCTCCTCCTCACAGTCCTCCTTCACACTATGTTCATCCTCCTCCTCCTCACAGTCCTCCTTCACACTATGTTCATCCTCCTCCTCCTCACAGTCCTCCTTCACACTATGTTCATCATCCTCCTCCTCCTCACAGTCCTCCTTCACACTATGTTCATCATCATCCTCCTCACAGTCCTCCTTCACACTATATTCATCATCCTCCTCACAGTCCTCCTTCACACTATATTCATCATCCTCCTCACAGTCCTCCTTCACACTATATTCATCATCATCCTCCTCACAGTCCTCCTTCACACTATGTTCATCCTCCTCCTCACAGTCCTCCTTCACACTATGTTCATCCTCCTCCTCACAGTCCTCCTTCACACTATGTTCATCATCATCCTCCTCACAGTTTTCCTTCACACTATGTTCATCCTCCTCCTCCTCACAGTCCTCCTTCACACTATGTTCATCCTCCTCCTCACAGTCCTCCTTCACACTATGTTCATCATCATCCTCCTCACAGTCCTCCTTCACACTATGTTCATCATCATCCTCCTCACAGTCCTCCTTCACACTATGTTTCATCATCACAGTCCTCCTTCACACTATGTTCATCATCATCCTCCTCCTCTCATGTTCAGTCCTCCTTCACACTATGTTCATCATCCTCCTCCTCACAGTCCTCCTTCACACTATGTTCATCATCATCCTCCTCACAGTCCTCCTTCACACTATGTTCATCATCCTCCTCCTCACAGTCCTCCTTCACACTATGTTCATCATCCTCCTCCTCACAGTCCTCCTTCACACTATGTTCATCATCCTCCTCCTTCACACAGTCCTCCTTCACACTATGTTCATCATCCTCCTCCTCACAGTCCTCCTTCACACTATGTTCATCATCCTCCTCCTCACAGTCCTCCTTCACACTATGTTCATCATCCTCCTCCTCACAGTCCTCCTTCACACTATATTCATCATCCTCCTCACAGTCCTCCTTCACACTATGTTCATCCTCCTCCTCACAGTCCTCCTTCACACTATGTTCATCATCCTCCTCCTCAGTCCTCCTTCACACTATGTTCATCATCCTCCTCACAGTCCTCCTTCACACTATGTTCATCATCATCCTCCTCACAGTCCTCCTTCACACTATGTTATCCTCCTCCTCACAGTCCTCCTTCACACTATATTCATCATCATCCTCCTCACAGTTCCTTCACACTATGTTCATCCTTCACTCCATCCTCCTCACAGTCCTCCTTCACACTATGTTCATCATCCTCCTCACAGTCCTCCTTCACTATGTTCACCTCAGTTCCTTCACACTATGTTTCATCATCCTCCTCACAGTCCTCCTTCACACTATGTTCATCCTCATCACAGTTCCAACCACCTTCAACCATCCTCCTCCTCACAGTCCTCCTTCACACTATGTTCCATCCTCCTCCTCCTCACAGTCCTCCTTCACCTATGTTCAAACCCAGTCCTCCTTCACACTACATCATCCTCCTCCCACAGTCCTCCTTCACACTAGTTCATCAATCCTCCTCACAGTCCTCCTTCACACTATGTTCATCATCCTCCTCACAGTCCTCCTTCACACTATGTTCATCCTCCTCCCAGGGTCCTCCTTCACACTATGTTCATCATCATCCTCCTCACAGTCCTCCTTCACACTATGTTCATCCATCCTCCTCACAACACCCAGTTCCAACCACCCAATCCTCCTCCTCCTCACAGTCCTCCTTCACACTATGTTCATCATCATCCAGTTCACAGTCCTCCTTCACACTATGTTCAACCACCCAACCCCTCCAACCACCCAACCAAACCCAGTTCCAACCACCCAACCACCCAAACCCAGTTCCAACCACCCAAACCCAGTTCCAACCACCCAACCCCCACCCACCACCACCCAACCACCCAAACCCAGTTCCAACCACCCAACCACCCAAACAAACCCAGTTCCAACCACCCAAACCCAGTTCCAACCACCAAAACCCAACCCAGTTCCAGTTGTCTTATTCATTTCATAGGCCTATATTATCACTCATCAATTCGTATCACAACTCTGCAAGGTCCAACCAACCCAACACATAACATATCATAGACCTGGATATACCACACACCACATAACTTATCATAGACCTGGATATACCACACACCACATAACATATCATAGACCTGGATATACCACACCACACCACATAACATATCATAGACCTGGATATACCACACACCACATAACATATCATAGACCTGGATATACCACACACACCACATAACATATCATAGACCTGGATATACCCACATCACACCATAACATATCATAGACCACACCACATAACATATCATAGACCTGGATATACACACACACCACATAACATATCATAGACCTGGATATACCACACACACACCACATAACATATCATAGACCTGGATGTACCACACACCACATAACATATCATAGACCTGGATATACCACACACCACATAACATATCATAGACCTGGATATACCACACATCACACCACATAACATATCATAGACCTGGATATACCACACACCACATAACATATCATAGACCTGGATATACCACACATCACATAACATATCATAGACCTGGATGTACCACACAACATAACATATCATAGACCTGGATATACCACACACCACATAACATATCATAGACCTGGATATACCACACACCACACCACATAACATATCATAGACCTGGATGTACCACACACCACACCACATAACATATCATAGACCTGGATATACCACACACACACCACATAACATATCATAGACCTGGATATACCACACATCACACCACATAACATATCATAGACCTGGATGTACCACACCACACCACATAACATATCATAGACCTGGATATACCACACACCACATAACATATCATAGACCTGGATATACCACACACCACATAACATAACATATCATAGACCTGGATGTACCACACACCACACCACATAACATATCATAGACCTGGATATACCACACACCACATAACATATCATAGACCTGGATATACCACACACCACATAACATATCATAGACCTGGATATACCACACATCACACCACATAACATATCATAGACCTGGATATACCACATCACACCACATAACATATCATAGACCTGGATGTACCACACACCACATAACATATCATAGACCTGGATATACCACACACCACATAACATATCATAGACCTGGATATACCACACACCACATAACATATCATAGACCTGGATATACCACACACCACACCACATAACATATCATAGACCTGGATATACCACACACCACATAACATATCATAGACCTGGATATACCACACACCACATAACATATCATAGACCTGGATATACCACACACCACATAACATATCATAGACCTGGATATACCACACACCACACCACATAACATATCATAGACCTGGATATACCACACACCACATAACATATCATAGACCTGGATATACCATAACATATCACACACCACATAACATATCATAGACCTGGATATACCACACACCACACCACATAACATATCATAGACCTGGATATACCACACACCACATAACATATCATAGACCTGGATATACCACACACCACACATAGACCTGGATATACCACACACCACACCATAACATATCATAGACCTGGATATACCACACACATAACATATCATAGACCTGGATATACCACACATCACACCACATAACATATCATAGACCTGGATATACCACACACCACATAACATATCATAGACCTGGATGTACCACACACCACACAACCCAACAGTACAGTATCTTAAGTCCAATTGGATAACATATTAGACCTGGATTAAACTGTAACATATCATAGACCTGGCCCAACCAACATAACATACACACACATAACATATCATAGACACAACACATAGACCTAACACCACATAACATATCAACTGGATCATGGCCATAAACACCACAACACATATACCACACCACACCACATAACATATCATAGACCTGGATACCACCACACACCACATAACATATCATAGACCTGGATAACACACATAGCCCATAAAACACCACAACATAAACATAGACCTGGCCCAAACACCACATACATAGACCTGGATATACCCACAACACCACATAACATATCATAGACCTGGATATAAACACCATAACATACATAGACCTAACACCACAAACATATCATAGACCTAACACCACACACACATAACCAAACACCACAACACATAGACCTAACACCACAACACATAGACCTAACACCACAACACATAGGCCCACACCACAACACAAGGCCTAACACCTAACACCACAACACATATAGGACCTAACCACACACCACAACACATAGACCTGGATATACCTAACACATAACACAACACATAGACCAAACACCACAACACATAGGCCTAACACCACAACACATAGGCCTAACACCACAACACATAGGCCTAACACCACAACACATAGGCCTAACACCACAACACATAGGCCAAACACCACAACACATAGGCCTAACACCACAACACATAGGCCTAACACACAACACAACACATAGGCCTAACACCACAACACATAGGCCTAACACCACAACACAACACATAGGCCTAACACCCAACAACACAACACATAGGCCTAACACCACAACACATAGGCCTAACACCACAACACATAGGCCTAACACCACAACACATAGGCCTAACACCACAACACATAGGCCTAACACCACAACACATAGGCCTAACACCACAACACATAGGCCTACACACACATAGGCCACACACAACACATAGGCCTAACACCACAACAACACATAGGCCTAACACCACAACACTAACACCACAACACATAGGCCTAACAACACATAGGCCTAACACAGGCCAACAACACATAGGCCTAACACCACAACACAACACATAGGCCTAACACCACAACACAACACATAGGCAAAAGGCCACACCACACAACACATAGGCCTAACACCACAACACAACACATAGGCCTAACACACAACACAACACATAGGCCTAACACCACAACACATAGGCCTAACACCACAACACAACACATAGGCCTAACACCACAACACAACACATAGGCCTAACACCACAACACAACACATAGGCCTAACACCACAACACATAGGCCTAACACCACAACACAACACATAGGCCTAACACCACAACACACAGGCCAAACACCACAACAAAAAGGCCTAACACCACAACACAACACATAGGCCTAACACCGTAACACATAGGTCTAACACCACAACACATAGGCCTAACACCACAACACATAGGCCTAACACACACAACACACAGGCCTAACACGTCAACACAACACACAGGCCTAACACCACAACACTTTGGCCTAACACCGCAACACAACACATAGGCCTAACACCACAACACATAGGAGGCCTAACATAGGCCTAACACTGCAACACATAGGAAGCCTAACACTGCAACACAACACATAGGCCTAACACCACAACACATAGGCCTAACACGTCAACACAACACACAGGCCTAACACCACAACACAGGAGGCCTAACACCACAACACTTTGGCCTAACACCGCAACACAACACATAGGCCTAACACCACAACACATAGGAGGCCTAACATAGGCCTAACACTGCAACACATAGGAAGCCTAACACTGCAACACAACACATAGGCCTAACACCACAGCACAACACATAGGCCTAACACCACAACACATAGGCCTAACACCACAACACATAGGCCTAACACCACAACACATAGGCCTAACACCACAACACATAGGCCTAACACCACAACACATAGGCCTAACACCGCAACACATAGGCCTAACACCGCAACACATAGGCCTAACACCACAACACATAGGCCTAACACCACAACACATAGGAGGCCTAACATAGGCCTAACACTGCAACACATAGGAAGCCTAACACTGCAACACAACACATAGGCCTAACACCACAACACAACACATAGGCCTAACACCACAACACAACACATAGGCCTAACACCACAACACATAGGAGGCCTAACATAGGCCTAACACTGCAACACATAGGAAGCCTAACACTGCAACACAACACATAGGCCTAACACCACAACACATAGGCCTAACACCACAACACATAGGCCTAACACCACAACACATAGGCCTAACACCACAACACATAGGCCTAACACCGCAGCACATAGGCTTAAAACCACAACACATAGGCTTTACACACAACCCCACACCACACAACACAACACATAGGCCTAACACACAACCCCACACAACACAACACGTAGGCCTAACACACAATCCCACACAACACACATTTGTACAGTACCTTAAATCCATTCGATCTGATATGATAGTTCACCATTAGGTTATAAAAGGATATGGCCATTCAGTAATCTTTTTGGCAGCTTTTCTCACAAAGTTGTCCTCACTGAAGATGAAGAGAGAGCGGTTGAGTGTAAAGCAGCTTTGTCGGACCGGGATCGGGTTGTACAGAGCCATAGTCCGGGCCCGCTGGGCCATCGACTGCTTGTACACACGCTGGCCCCCCGGGGGTCCGCCTTGCCGGCTCCCGCCACGGCCAGGGGCCCCCAGAGGACCGGCATTGCCGCCGCCTCCACTTCCACCTCCGCCTCCTCCACCTCCTCGGTTCGGCACCTCATCACCGAAGCGTGCCATTCTGTAGGGAGTGGGGAGACCAGACGGCGATCGTTAGGAACCAGAGAGGATAGTCACAGTGATCGTTCCACATTACACCCCATCGATCTCCAGAGGAAACACACATGCAGAACCTATAGGTGGCAGTGGGTCTTTCTGTCGTTCTGTCGCTCTGTCGGTCTGTCTGTTAGTCTATAGGTCTACAATACTCTCTCACTCTAGCAGGTCTTCACGGCCAAGACACCTCCATTGGAGAGAGGGGGGAGAGCTGAGGAGAGAAGAGAGAGCTAGAGCACAGAGGAGAGCTGAGGAGAGAGCAAAAGGTGGCTTCACTTCTCTCACTGTGTGTGCTTAGAGTGGAAATGGAGAACGGGTGGGTGATGTGGGAGAGAGAGAGGTGGTGGCGTGGTTTGTTGTTCCAGGCGAGAGCAGTTCGTGGTTAAAAATCGCTATCTTAGCCTATTGATGATGTAAGAAGCTATTCCCAAAATGAATTTCAAAAATGTCAATGTCTTTTTTTTATCACATTGAAAGAGGAGGATGGCATCCTTGATGTGTTTCATTGGAGGAGGACAGAATCCTCATGCAAACACGGTGGTACATTTCACTAGGTATACAAATCCATACATTTAGCCCTAATCCTATGCAATAATAAGCTATGGATGACAGCAAGGTGATGTATTAAATCTAATAATCATTTCTAAATAACTAGCCTACATTATATATATACTGCGTCTTTTCCTCCAGTAGTTCAGCTTGAGAGGATCTGCAGTTTTCTTGTCCTCGTTGGAGATAAAAATAGCCGAGAATAGAAAACGGGCAAAAATCCTTAATAATTAATCATTTTCAGTACCATCCGCAATGTTTGATAGCCTATAGTAGAGACGAGCAATAGCCAAATCCAGCCGTATGCCTCCTCTATGTTGGCTTATCCTCAAATGGTGCCGATAGGGCTTTCCTAAAACCTAACCCTAAGTCACATTTGTTGATATTTAGTGATTTGAGTTTTTTTCTCGCTCTCAAAGCAAGAAGCCCTGGTGCTCAGGTTGGGGCGTGAGTAAGAGAGCATGCGTTTGGAGATGTTGAAAATACAGTCCATAAAAACAGGCTGTCCTGAGTCTTGGTCTTCCCTTTCTCTCCTTTACATACAAATAAGGGAAAGGGAGGGAGGAGAAAAGAGAAAAATCTATGCAACACTAATCATCTATATTCCAAGGTTCGGAGAAGAATCCGAATGTGTGAATAGAATCCTAAAATGGATGAGGTGAAAACGGCCGTGTGAAGAAGTGGCATCATCAATTCTGTGCAGGAGACGTCGACCGACAGCTACAGCGGCTGAAGCGCGGTCAGTTGGATTCTCACTCTAGTAGCAGCTCGTGTCTTCTCCGCCACCAGGCAAGGCGCGGGCGCAGCCAAGGTACCGCTTTGCCTCCATCACCCCCCCCCCAAGCTCGACGCTCCCCCAAACCAAAAACCAAAGCCCACGCCGCCCGCCCGCCGGTACGGTATGCTTTCTCTTTTTCTTTTCACCTCGCCCTCGGGGGAAACGTTCTGTCACTCGCGGTAACGTTCGGTCCGGAGGCTATATGGTCTTGGAGATCTGCATGCCTTGGAGACCGAAAAATCCGTGGAGCTTGAGCAAGTGCGTGTGAGAGAGTGAGTCAGTGAGAGAGATAGGGAGAGGGAGGGAGAGAGAGGGAGTGAGTCAGTGAGAGAGATAGGGAGAGGGAGGGAGTGAGTCAGTGAGTGAGAGAGAGAGAGAGAGAGAGAGAGAGAGAGAGAGAGAGAGAGAGAGAGAGAGAGAGAGAGAGAGAGAGAGAGAGCTTGCTTTCCTTCTATGCGATCAGCTGGCAGGTTGAGCTAGAGTAGGGCATCTGATCAATTTAATGCTACGGGAGCGCCGTCCTCAAATCTCTGGCCAAGCTTTGCAGCAGCACATGATGTGCCTCGAGCCACCCGCCCCGATTCACTTATCCGTTATCCGGTAGCTCTCCGGTAACTATCCAAGCAGCAAGATGGAGAAGCAAGCTGCTCATGGCTCTTCCCTCTGGCTCTGGCTCTACACGACGCCAAGTGTCAAAAGCACCAGCACCATAAACCGTACCCATTCCAATTTGCCCTTTTCGCTATTTACACATACTGTAATGCGATGAAGAGAGAGAGAGAGATCTGGGGTATTGGGGAATATATTGGGGTATATATATTAGGTGTATTAGGCTACATACAGGATATTAGGATATATATTGGTATATATTAGGCTACATACAGGATATTAGGGTATATATTAGGCTACATATGGGGTATTGGGGCATATATTAGGCTACAGACAGTGTATTGGGGTACATATTATGCCACATATGGTTTAATGGGGTATATATTGGGGTATATATTAGGTGTTTAGGCTACATATGGGGTATTGGGGTATATATTGGGTATATTTGGCTGCATATGGGGTATTGGGGTATATATTAGGCTACACACAATGTATTGGGGTACATATTAGGTGTATTAGGCTACATACAGGGTATTGGGGTATATATTAGGGGTGTTAGGCTACATACAGGGTATTGGGGTATGTGTCCAGCAAACTGGATGCAGTTTATCACAGTGCCATCCATTTTGTCACTAAAGCACCTTATACCACCCACCACTGCGACTTGTATGCTCTAGTCGGCTGGCCCTCGCTACATATTCGTCGCCAGACCCACTGGCTCCAGGTCATCTACAAGTCCATGCTAGGTAAAGCTCCGCCTTATCTCAGTTCACTGGTCACGATGGCAACACCCATCCGTAGCACGCGCTCCAGCAGGTGTATCTCACTGATCATCCCTAAAGCCAACACCTCATTTGGCCACCTTTCGTTCCAGTTCTCTGCTACCTGTGACTGGAACGAATTGCAAAAATCGCTGAAGTTGGAGACTTTTATCTCCCTCACCAAATTCAAACATCTGCTATCTGAGCAGCTAACCGATCGCTGCAGCTGTACATAGTCTATTGGTAAATAGCCCACCCATTTTCACCTACCTCATCCGCATACTGTTTTTATTTATTTACTTTTCTGCTATTTTGCACACCAATATCTCTACCTGTACATGACCATCTGATCATTTATCACTCCAGTGTTAATCTGCAAAATGGTAATTATTTGCCTACCTCCTCATGCCTTTTGCACACAATGTATATAGACTCCCCTTTTTTTCTACTGTGTTATTGACTTGTTAATTGTTTACTCCATGTGTAACTCTGTGTTGTCTGTTCACACTGCTATGCTTTATCTTGGCCAGGTCGCAGTTGCAAATGAGAACTTGTTCTCAACTAGCCTACCTGGTTAAATAAAGGTGAAATAAAAAAAATAAAAAATAAAAATTATATATATTATAGTATTAGGTGTATTAGGCTACATACAGGGTATTGGGGTATATATTAGGCTACATACAGGGTATTAGGGGTATATATTAGGCTACATACAGGGTATTTGGGTATATATTAGGCTACATACAGGGTATTTGGGTATATATTAGTCTACATACAGGGTATTGGGGTATATATTAGGCTACATACAGGGTATTGGGGTATATATTAGTCTACATACAGGGTATTGGGGTATATTAGGCTACATACAGGGTATTTGGGTATATATTAGGCTACATACAGGGTATTGGGGTATATATTAGGCTACATACAGGATATTGGGGTATATATTAGGCTACATACAGGGTATTGGGGTATATATTAGGCTACATACAGGGTATTGGGGTATATATTAGGCTACATACAGGGTATTGGGGTATATATTAGGCTACATACAGGGTATTGGGGCTACATACAGGGTATTGGGGTATATATTAGGCTACATACAGGGTATTGGGTTATATATTAGGCTACATACAGGGTATTGGGGTATATATTAGGCTACATACAGGGTATTGGGGTATATATTAGGCTACATACAGGGTATTGGGGTATATATTAGGCTACATACAGGGTATTGGGGTATATATTAGGCTACATACAGGGTATTGGGGTATATATTAGGCTACATACAGGGTATTGGGGTATATATTAGGCTACATACAGGGTATTGGGGTATATATTAGGCTACATACAGGGTATTGGGGTATATATTAGGCTACATACAGGGTATTGGGGTATATATTAGGCTACATACAGGGTATTGGGGTATATATTAGGCTACATACAGGGTATTGGGGTATATATTAGGCTACATACAGGGTATTGGGGTATATATTAGGCTACATACAGGGTATTGGGGTATATATTAGGCTACATACAGGGTATTGGGGTATATATTAGTCTACATACAGGGTATTGGGGTATATATTAGGCTACATACAGGGTATTGGGGTATATATTAGTCTACATACAGGGCATTGGGGTATATATTAGGCTACATACAGGGTATTGGGGTATATATTAGGCTACATGCAGGGTATTGGGGCATATATTAGGTGTATTAGGCTACATACAGGGTATTGGGGTATATATTAGGCTACATACAGGGTATTGGGGTATATATTGGGCTACATACAGTGTATTGGGGTATATATTAGGCTACATACAGGGTATTGGGGTATATATTAGGCTACATACAGTGTATTGGGGTATATATTAGTCTACATACAGGGTATTGGGGTATATATTAGGCTACATACAGGGTATTGGGGTATATATTAGGCTACATACAGGGTATTGGGGTATATATTAGGTGTATTAGGCTACATACAGGGTATTGGGGTATATATTAGGCTACATACAGGGTATTGGGTATATATTAGGTGTATTGGGCTACATACAGGGTATTGGGGTATATATTAGGCTACATACAGGGTATTGGGTATATATTAGTCTACATACAGGGTATTGGGTATATATTAGGCTACATACAGGGTATTGGGGTATATATTAGTCTACATACAGGGTATTGGGGTATATATTAGTCTACATACAGGGCATTGGGGTGTATATTAGGCTACATACAGGATATTGGGGTATATATTAGGATACATACAGGGTATTGGGGTATATATTAGCTGTATTGGGCTACATACAGGGTATTGGGTATATATTAGTCTACATACAGGGTATTGGGTATATATTAGTCTACATACAGGGTATTGGGTATATATTAGGCTACATACAGGGTATTGGGGCATATATTAGTCTACATACAGGGTATTGGGGTATATATTAGGCTACATACAGGGTATTGGGGTATATATTAGTCTACATACAGGGCATTGGGGTATATATTAGGCTACATACAGGATATTGGGGTATATATTAGGATACATACAGGGTATTGGTGTATATATTAGGCTACATACAGGGTATTGGGGTATATATTAGGATACATACAGGGTATTGGGTTATATATTGAGGTTTATATTGGGTGTATTAGGCTACATCAAACCAAAGCTAATGTAATGTATAGCCTGTAGGTGTAGCTTATGGCTAATGTTGCACACCTGTGTAGCCAGAAGAGGGAGTAGAGGGAGTAGCTAGCTCTATTCTACAAAATAAAATACAATCAAAATGTATTTAAAGTGCATTTAACAAATACTGCAATACACTACACAACATCCTGTTGCGACTTCGACTGGTGACCAATAGTAGGCCTACTGTGAGTTATGACTAATGTTGAGGGAGTACTGCATCCTAGCTCTACTACCATCCTGTGACTGGTGACCAATAGTAGGCCTACTGTGAGTTATGACTAATGTTGAGGGAGTACTGCATCCTAGCTCTACTACCATCCTGTGACTGGTGACCAATAGTAGGCCTACTGTGAGTTATGACTAATGTTGAGGGAGTACTGCATCCTAGCTCTACTACCATCCTGTGACTGATGACCAATAGTAGGCCTACTGTGAGTTATGACTAATGTTGAGGGAGTACTGCATCCTAGCTCTACTACCATCCTGTGACTGATGACCAATAGTAGGCCTACTGTGAGTTATGACTAATGTTGAGGGAGTACTGCATCCTAGCTCTACTACCATCCTGTGACTGGTCACCAAGTGTAGCTTTATTTTGGTGGAGGAACAAACCAGTTACTGCAGCCTAGTATACTGTATCAGTGTCAGCTTATGAATTCTGTGGAGTCTGCAAGCATAGACTTAGTTATCCACAATTGCGCAGTTAGGTAAGGAAAGGGCCTACCTTTCATTTTTTAGGACAATTTATGTGGGGCAGAGGCGATCTCAGTAGATATATTTGATTATTATGTTACCGAACCCTCCACTCATCAGGACCGTCTGTCGGCCTGGCACGTGCATCTGAGAAGCTTTTGGAGGTGTATGCCCAGAGCTGCCGTTCGCAAGCTGTTTGCTCGCGCTAAATAAACCCATGCTGTCGCCTTTCCAAAATACAAGAGAGACGAGAAATACAGAGGAACTGACTGAACCCGAGAGTTTCAACGAATGGGATTCTTTTCAAAAGTGTTTTATTGGACAGAATTGTCCGTTAGTCCCTGGCTCCAGAATGAGAACAGAGAATTGAAGAGAGGTTGTTTTACTTCTCGGTTCTACATTTTATTTTTCCTTTATTTAACTCGGCAAGTCAGTTGAGAACAAATTCTTATTTTCAATGACGGCCTAGGAACAGTGGGTTAACTGCCTTGTTCAGGGGCAGAACGACAGAGTTCTGCTCGGGGATTCGATCTTGCAACCTTTCGGTTACTAGTTCAAAGCTCCACTAGGCTACCTGCCACCCCACAGTCACGCGGGAGCTGTCTATGGTGCTGAAATAATAGCCTAGTCTACTCCTGAATAAGGTGAATCATGATAATTTGCTAACTGTTGAAAACATCATCTCTTGAGGGTTGGGAAAAGGCCACAGCGATTTCAGTACCACAGGAGCTGTCCATGGTTCTGAAAACAGCGGCACAGATTCCTGAATGCTGTGAATGAGACAGTACGCCAAATTTTGAGAAAACGGTATGGGCTATATGGCCTAAGATACAGAGAAAAGTTAAATGTTGCATCAGCACCACGTGAGCTCTCCATGGTTCTGAAAGAATAACTTAGAACTGCATTCATTTTTAATTGAGACTAGTGAGCCGCACTGCACTTAGCCTAAATAGAGTATAGCCTACCTACACTCATCCAAAGAACACTGATCATGACGTGATTCTGACTGTATCTCGCTATACTTGGATCACGTGAGGCTTTGGATCCATACCAATGAATCCTTTAAATACACTGGCAAACAGGGTCCGACTCAGTTCTCTAAAATGCCAGGTGAAGCACTAAATATTCGTCATCATGGCCATCGGTTCACATTCTCGGTTGTCAGTGGCTAACGGGCACCACGCGCGTTACTGACACAATAAACAGCCCGGTTCCCGCTGATGGAACCGAGAGAGAGGCCGTCCTGTAAGCGCCAGAGAGTGCGAGTGTCGGGAAGGGGCGGGAAAGAGGGGAGGAGGGGGAAGTAGAAGAGAGGAAGGGAGAGGATGAGAGAGGAAAGGGGAGGAGGGGAGAGGTAAGGAGAGGAGAGGAGGGGAGAGGAAAGGGGAGGAGAGGAGGGGAGAGAAGAGGAGAGGAGGGGAGAGAAGAGGCGGGTATCGTTATGCTTGAACGATCACAGAAAACGACCAACCAAAACGGACTCTAAGGATGGTAGATGAGATGGGAACCTCTTTCCAAGTTATTTAGCGTGTGAAACAGAGGATAATAAGGAGGGAAGAACGGCAAAATAATGTCTCTCTCTCTCCTCTCTCTCTCTCTCTCTCTCTCTCTCTCTCTCTCTCTCTCTCTCTCTCTCTCCCTCTCTCTCTCTGTCTGTCAGTCTGCCAGTCTCGTGTTAGGATGGTGACACAGACTAGTTAAGCACCGGTATGAAAAACAAACACACGATCATAACATGAACATGCAGAATAATACCCATCTCAACGTGTAAAAACATTGTGACACATCATATATGGATCTAAACAGTCAATATGAATATAAGCTAAATAAATAAACATTCAACTTCAACTCAGCAATACAATCATTGTATTAAAAATCCACTGTGTTCCTTTCATCTCTGGGCCAACAAGATCTCACAGTCTCACGTCAGAATTAGACCTTCATCCATGTTTCTCAAACGTAAAATGTCAAAATTGATGCAAATGTAAAATGTTGAAGTGTTTGGTTACTTCTCTGTATCGTTCCAAGGTTAAGTTTAGGCATTAACTCTGAATGATTCTGGTTAGGCATTAACTCTGAATGGTTATGGTAAGGGTTAAGGTTAGGCATTAACTCTGAATGGTTATGGTAAGGGTTAAGGTTAGGGTTGAGGTAAGGGTTAAGGTTAGGCATTAACTCTGAATGGTTAAGGTACGGGTTAAGGTTAGGCATTAACTCTGAATGGTTAAGGTAAGGGTTAAGGTTAGGCATTAACTCTGAATGGTTAAGGTAAGGGTTAAGGTTAGGCATTAACTCTGAATGGTTAGGTAAGGGTTAAGGTTAGGCATTAACTCTGAATGGTTAGGCATTAACTCTGAATGGTTATGGTAAGGGTTAAGGTTAGGCATTAACTCTGAATGGTTAAGGTAAGGGTTAAGGTTAGGCATTAAGTCTGAATGGTTAAGGTAAGGGTTAAGGTTAGGCATTAACTCTGAATGGTTATGGTAAGGGTTAAGGTTAGGCATTAACTCTGAATGGTTATGGTGTTAATGGTTATGGTAAGGGTTAAGGTTAGGCATTAACTCTGAATGGTTATGGTAAGGGTTAAGGTTAGGCATTAATTCTGAATGTTTAAGGTAAGGGTTAAGGTTAGGCATTAAGTCTGAATGTTTAAGGTAAGGGTTAAGGTTAGGCATTAACTCTGAATGGTTAAGGTAAGGGTTAAGGTTAGGCATTAACTCTGAATGGTTAAGGTAAGGGTTAAGGTTAGGCATTAACTCTGAATGGTTAAGGTAAGGGTTAAGGTTAGGCATTAACTGAATGAATGGTTTGGTAAGGGTTAAGGTTAGGCATTAACTCTGAATGGTGGTAAGGGTTAAGGGTTAAGGTTAGGGTTAAGGTAAGGGTTAAGGTTAGGCATTAACTCTGAATGGTTATGGTAAGGGTTAAGGTTAGGCATTAACTCTGAATGGTTATGGTAAGGGTTAAGGTTAGGCATTAACTCTGAATGGTTAAGGTAAGGGTTAAGGTTAGGGTTAAGGTAAGGGTTAAGGTTAGGCATTAACTCTGAATGGTTAAGGTAAGGGTTAAGGTTAGGCATTAACTCTGAATGGTTAAGGTAAGGGTTAAGGTTAGGGTTAAGGTAAGGGTTAAGGTTAGGCATTAACTCTGAATGGTTAAGGTAAGGGTTAAGGTTAGGCATTAACTCTGAATGTTTAAGGTAAGGGTTAAAGGTTAGGCATGAACTCTGAATGGTTAAGGTAAGGGTTAAGGTTAGGCATTAACTCTGAATGGTTAACAGGGTTAAGGTTAGGCATTAACTCTGAATGGTTAAGGTAAGGGTTAAGGTTAGGCATTAACTCTGAATGGTTAAGGTAAGGGTTAAGGTTAGGCATTAACTCTGAATGGTTAAGGTAAGGGTTAAGGTTAGGCATTAAGTCTGAATGGTTAAGGTAAGGGTTAAGGTTAGGCATTAACTCTGAATGGTTATGGTAAGGGTTAAGGTTAGGCATTAACTCTGAATGGTTATGGTAAGGGTTAAGGTTAGGGTTATGGTAAGGGTTAAGGTTAGGCATTAACTCTGAATGGTTATGGTAAGGGTTAAGGTTAGGCATTAATTCTGAATGTTTAAGGTAAGGGTTAAGGTTAGGCATTAACTCTGAATGGTTAAGGTAAGGGTTAAGGTTAGGCATTAACTCTGAATGGTTAAGGTAAGGGTTAAGGTTAGGCATTAACTCTGAATGGTTAAGGTAAGGGTTAAGGTTAGGCATTAACTCTGAATGGTTAAGGTAAGGGTTAAGGTTAGGCATTAACTCTGAATGGTTAAGGTAAGGGTTAAGGTTAGGCATTAACTCTGAATGGTTAAGGTAAGGGTTAAGGTTAGGGTTAAGGTAAGGGTTAAGGTTAGGCATTAACTCTGAATGGTTATGGTAAGGGTTAAGGTTAGGCATTAACTCTGAATGGTTATGGTAAGGGTTAAGGTTAGGCATTAACTCTGAATGGTTAAGGTAAGGGTTAAGGTTAGGGTTAAGGTAAGGGTTAAGGTTAGGCATTAACTCTGAATGGTTAAGGTAAGGGTTAAGGTTAGGGTTAAGGTAAGGGTTAAGGTTAGGCATTAACTCTGAATGGTTAAGGTAAGGGTTAAGGTTAGGCATTAACTCTGAATGGTTAAGGTAAGGGTTAAGGTTAGGGTTAAGGTAAGGGTTAAGGTTAGGCATTAACTCTGAATGGTTAAGGTAAGGGTTAAGGTTAGGCATTAACTCTGAATGTTTAAGGTAAGGGTTAAAGGTTAGGCATGAACTCTGAATGGTTAAGGTAAGGGTTAAGGTTAGGCATTAACTCTGAATGGTTAAGGTACGGGTTAAGGTTAGGCATTAACTCTGAATGGTTAAGGTAAGGGTTAAGGTTAGGCATTAACTCTGAATGGTTAAGGTAAGGGTTAAGGTTAGGCATTAACTCTGAATGGTTAAGGTAAGGGTTAAGGTTAGGCATTAAGTCTGAATGGTTAAGGTAAGGGTTAAGGTTAGGCATTAACTCTGAATGGTTATGGTAAGGGTTAAGGTTAGGCATTAACTCTGAATGGTTAAGGTAAGGGTTAAGGTTAGGCATTAAGTCTGAATGGTTAAGGTAAGGGTTAAGGTTAGGCATTAACTCTGAATGGTTATGGTAAGGGTTAAGGTTAGGGTTAAGGTAAGGGTTAAGGTTAGGCATTAACTCTGAATGGTTAAGGTAAGGGTTAAGGTTAGGCATTAACTCTGAATGGTTATGGTAAGGGTTAAGGTTAGGCATTAATTCTGAATGTTTAAGGTAAGGGTTAAGGTTAGGCATTAACTCTGAATGGTTAAGGTAAGGGTTAAGGTTAGGCATTAACTCTGAATGGTTAAGGTAAGGGTTAAGGTTAGGCATTAACTCTGAATGGTTAAGGTACGGGTTAAGGTTAGGCATTAACTCTGAATGGTTAAGGTAAGGGTTAAGGTTAGGCATTAACTCTGAATGGTTAAGGTAAGGGTTAAGGTTAGGCATTAACTCTGAATGGTTAAGGTAAGGGTTAAGGTTAGGGTTAAGGTAAGGGTTAAGGTTAGGCATTAACTCTGAATGGTTATGGTAAGGGTTAAGGTTAGGCATTAACTCTGAATGGTTATGGTAAGGGTTAAGGTTAGGCATTAACTCTGAATGGTTAAGGTAAGGGTTAAGGTTAGGGTTAAGGTAAGGGTTAAGGTTAGGCATTAACTCTGAATGGTTAAGGTAAGGGTTAAGGTTAGGGTTAAGGTAAGGGTTAAGGTTAGGCATTAACTCTGAATGGTTAAGGTAAGGGTTAAGGTTAGGCATTAACTCTGAATGGTTAAGGTAAGGGTTAAGGTTAGGGTTAAGGTAAGGGTTAAGGTTAGGCATTAACTCTGAATGGTTAAGGTAAGGGTTAAGGTTAGGCATTAACTCTGAATGTTTAAGGTAAGGGTTAAAGGTTAGGCATGAACTCTGAATGGTTAAGGTAAGGGTTAAGGTTAGGCATTAACTCTGAATGGTTAAGGTACGGGTTAAGGTTAGGCATTAACTCTGAATGGTTAAGGTAAGGGTTAAGGTTAGGCATTAACTCTGAATGGTTAAGGTACGGGTTAAGGTTAGGCATTAACTCTGAATGGTTAAGGTAAGGGTTAAGGTTAGGCATAAACTCTGAATGGTTAAGGTAAGGGTTAAGGTTAGGCATTAACTCTGAATGGTTAAGGTAAGGGTTAAGGTTAGGCATTAACTCTGAATGGTTAAGGTAAGGGTTAAGGTTAGGGTTAAGGTAAGGGTTAAGGTTAGGCATTAACTCTGAATGGTTAAGGTAAGTGTTAAGGTTAGGCATTAACTCTGAATGGTTAAGGTAAGGGTTAAGGTTAGGCATTAACTCTGAATGGTTAAGGTAAGGGTTAAGGTTAGGCATTAACTCTGAATGGTTAAGGTAAGGGTTAAGGTTAGGCATTAACTCTGAATGGTTAAGGTTAGGGTTAAGGTTTGGGAGCAAATCCAATGTCTACTTGAAGGTAACAGCACTCACTGTGACCCGTAGTGGCTAGTAGCCATGTCATCTCCCGACATCCTAAGACATGGATACTGACTTGTATAACCAGTGACCTGCCTGCGCTGGGATGCGTCCAAAATGTCAGCTTATTCCCTACCTAGTTGCCATTTGGGGTGCAAGCCTAATTTGTGTGAATGCATCGTTACCTTATCATCCCTATCAGAATCCTCTCTCTGAAATAACTTCTTTATCAATAAAGTTCATCCACTTTGAACGCTTGTTATTGATGCAGTTTAATGTGCTATGGGATTGTTTGGATAGTTAAGAATCTTTGAATCTTTATCAGTCTGTTAAGGTACATTTTTGAGACATGGATTGTGTATGTGTGCCATTCAGAGGGTGAATGGGCAAGACACAAGATTGAAGTGCCTTTGAATGGGGTATAGTAGTAGGTGCCAGGCACACCAGTTTGTGTCAAGAACTGCAACACTGCTGGGATTTTTCACGCTCAAGTGTTCTTAATGTTTTGTACACTCAGTGTATATTTCTATTCCGTTTGTGTGTATGTGTATATGTGTATATGTGAGTATGAGTATATGTGTGTATGTGTATATGTGTATGTGTGAGTATGAGTATATGTGTGTATGTGTATATGTATGTATATGTGAGTATGAGTATATGTGTGTATGTGTAAATGTGTGTATGAGTATATGTGTATATGTGTGTATATATGTGTATATGAGTATATGTGTATATGTGTGTATGAGTATATGTGTATATGTGGGTATGAGTATATGTGGGTATGAGTATGTGGGTATGAGTATATGTGTATATGTGGGTATGAGTATATGTGGGTATGAGTATATGTGGGTATGAGTATATGTGGGTATGAGTATATGTGGGTATGAGTATATGTGGGTATGAGTATATGTGGGTATGAGTATATGTGTGTATGAGTGTATGTGGGTATGAGTATATGTGGGTATGAGTATATGTGTATATGTGGGTATGAGTATATGTGGGTATGAGTATATGTGGGTATGAGTATATGTGGGTATGAGTATATGTGTATATGTGGGTATGAGTATATGTGGGTATGAGTATATGTGGGTATGAGTATATGTGGGTATGAGTATATGAGTATATGTGGGTATGAGTATATGTGGGTATGAGTATATGTGGGTATGAGTATATGTGGGTATGAGTATATGTGCTTATGTGTGTGTACATGTGTACATGTGTTTATTTTATTTTATTTACATTTACATTTACATTTAAGTCATTTAGCAGACGCTCTTATCCAGAGCGACTTACAAATTGGAACAAATTTGACCTTTATTTGACCTTTATTTAACCAGGTAGGCAACTTGAGAACAAGTTCTCATTTACAATTGCGACCTGGCCAAGATAAAGCAAAGCAGTTCAACAGATACAACGACACAGAGTTACACATGGAGTAAAACAAACATACAGTCAATAATACAGTATAAACAAGTCTATATACAATGTGAGCAAATGAGGTGAGAAGGGAGGTAAAGGCAAAAAAGGCCATGGTGGCAAAGTAAATACAATATAGCAAGTAAAACACTGGAATGGTAGTTTTGCAATGCAAAGTAGAAATAAAAATAATGGGGTGCAAAGGAGCAAAATAAATAAATAAATAAAATACAGTTGGGAAAGAGGTAGTTGTTTGGGCTAAATTATAGATGGGCTATGTACAGGTGCAGTAATCTGTGAGCTGCTCTGACAGTTGGTGCTTAAAGCTAGTGAGGGAGATAAGTGTTTCCAGTTTCAGAGATTTTTGTAGTTCGTTCCAGTCATTGGCAGCAGAGAACTGGAAGGAGAGGCGGCCAAAGAAATAATTGGTTTTGGGGGTGACTAGAGAGATATACCTGCTGGAGCGCGTGCTACAGGTGAGAGATGCTATGGTGACCAGCGAGCTGAGATAAGGGGGGACTTTACCTAGCAGGGTCTTGTAGATGACATGGAGCCAGTGGGTTTGGCGACGAGTATGAAGCGAGGGCCAGCCAACGAGAGCATACAGGTCGCAGTGGTGGGTAGTATATGGGGCTTTGGTGACAAAACGGATTGCACTGTGATAGACTGCATCCAATTTGTTGAGTAGGGTATTGGAGGCTATTTTGTAAATGACATCTCCAAAGTCGAGGATTGGCAGGATGGTCAGTTTTACAAGGGTATGCAACACAATGTGTGTATGTGTATATGTGTGTATGTGTATATGTGTGTATGTGTATATGTGTATATGTGTGTATGAGTATATGTGTATATGTGTGTATATGTGTGTATGTGTATATGTGAGTATGAGTATATGTGTGTATGTGTATGTGTGTATATGTATGTATATGTGTGTATGAGTATATGTGTATATGAGTATATGTGTATATGTGTGTATATATGTGTGTATGAGTATATGTGTGTATATGTGTGTATGTGTATATGTGAGTATGAGTATATGTGTGTATGTGTATGTGTGAGTATGAGTATATGTGTGTATGAGTATATGTGTATATGTATGTATATGTGTGTATGAGTATATGTGTGGATGAGTATATGTGTATATGTGTGTATGTGTGTATATGTGAGTATGAGTATATGTGTGCATGTGTATATGTGTATATGTATGTATATGTGTGTATGAGTATATGTGTGGATGAGTATATGTGTGTATGTGTGTATATGTGAGTATGTGTATATGTGTGTATGTGTATATGTGTATATGTATGTATATGTGTGTATGAGTATATGTGTGGATGAGTATATGTGTGTATGTGTGTATATGTGTGTATATGTGTATATGTGTGTATGTGTATATGAGTATATGTGTGTATGTGTATATGTGTATATGTATGTATATGTGTGTATGAGTATATGTGTGGATGAGTATATGTGTGTATGTGTGTATATGTGTATATATGTGTATATGAGTATATGTGTATATGTGTGTATGAGTATATGTGTATATGTGGGTATGAGTATATGTGCTTATGTGTGTGTATGTGTATATGTGTGTGTATGTGTGTACAAGTGTGTATGTGTGTATGTGTGTATATGTGTGTATATGTGTGTATATGTGTGGATGTGTATATGTGTGGATGAGTATATGTGTATATGTCTATATGTGAGTATGAGTATATGTGTGTATATGTATGTATATGTGTGCATGAGTATATGTGTATATATGTGTGTATGTTTACATGTGTGTATGAGTATATGTGTATATGTGTGTATATGTGTGTATGTGTATATGTGTGTATGAGTATATGTGTATATGTGTGTATATATTTGTATATGTGTATATGTGTGTATATGTGTGTATGAGTATATGTGTGTATGAGTATATGTGTATATGT